>NC_090324.1:170471286-170522208 GCF_040869045.1 Eurosta solidaginis
GATTCGTCCGGGATCCCGTCAGGGTATTTTCTGGACTTTTCCGAGACTATTTCGGGATCATTTTGGGACCCTCCCAAGATCATTTCTGGATGGATTTCGGGATCTGTCCGAGATGCCGTCAGGGTCATTTTGAGACTTTTTCGGGATCATTTCAGGATGGCTTTCAGGATTCGTCCGGGAACCCGTCAGGGTAATTTCTTGACATTTCTAACACTATTTCGGGATCATTTTGGGACCTTCCCAAGATCATTTCTGGATGGATTTCGGGATCAGTCCGGGATGCCGTCAGGGTCATTTTGGTATTAGGTGATCATTTGAGGACCTTTCCGGCATCACTTCTGGATGGTTTTCGGTATCCGTTCAGGATCCCCTCGGAATCATTGCGGGACTTTTTCGGGATCATTTGGGGTCCCTCCCGAGATCATTTCTGGATGGATTTCGGGATCTGTCCGGAATCCCGTCAGGGTCATTTAGGGATGCGTTCGAGATCCCGTCAGGGTCATTTCGGGACTTCTTCGGGACTATATCGGGATCATTTCTGGATGGTTTACGGGATCCGTCCAGGACCCCTTAAGGGTCATTTCGGGACTATTAGGTGATCATTTGAGGACCTTTCCGGCATAACTTCTGGATGATTTTCGGTATCCGCTCGCGATCCCGTCGGAATCAATGCGGGACTTTTTCGGAATCATATGGGATCCCTTCCGGCATCATTTCTGGGTGGTTTTCGGGATTTGTCCGGGATCCCGTCGGGGTTATTTCGGGACCTTTTCGGGGCTAATATGGGATCATTTGGGGATCCTCTAGGGGTCGTTCGTGACTTTTTCTGTATTATTTCGGGATCATTTGGGGACCCTTCAGGCATAACTTCTTGATGGTTTGCCGGATCCATCACGGACATTTTGGGATCATTTGGGGACCCTTCCGAGATCATTTCTGGATCCGTCCGTGATGCCGTAGGAGCCATTTCGGGATTTTTTGTTACTTTTCCGGGATAGTTTTTGGACCCTTCCGGGATCATTTCTGGATCTGTGCGGGATCTCATCTGGGTCATTCCCGGTCTATTTCGGGATCATTTTGGGATCCTTCCGGAATCATTTCTGTATGGTTTTCGCGATCCGTCGTGGATCCCCTCGGAGCCATTTCGGAACTTCTTCTGGAGTATGTCGGGATAATACGGGACCCTTCCTGGATATTTTCTGGATGGTTTTTGAGATCCACCCGGGAGCCCGTCAGGGTCATTTCGGAAACTTTTCGGGATCATTTTGGAACACCTTCAGGGATTATTTCTGTATGGCTCTCTGGATACGTCTAGAATCGTGTCGTTGTCATTTCGGGTTTTTTTGGGACTATTCCGGGAACTTTTGGAGACCCTTTCGGGGAATTTCTGGATGGTTTTCGGGATCCGTCCACGATAGCGTGATTGTCATTTCGTAGCTTTTTCTGTATAATTTCGGGATCATTTGGGATCCTATCAGGTTATCAGCTCATTTAGTTCTTTTTTTTACTCAATTACAAAAATAAAATGCATTAGACAGAAAACAAAATTTTAAACAGATGACTTGATAAGCAGGCTAACGCAAATAGCCCATATATTTTAATTTCTCCTTGCGGACGGGGCCGCGGGTAAAGGCTAGTATATTATAAATGGCAAAGTTTGGATGTTTGTCCAGATGTTTGTCCAGACGTTTGTCTTTGTGACTAAATCACGCAAGAACGGCTGGACGGATTTGGATGAAATTTGGCACACATATAGCCAATAGTCTAGAAGGATCTACTAGCTATATATTTTTCAAAAGGGGGGAGGTCCCCGCCCCCTACGAACAGTTATAATTTAATTATTATATTTTTTAGTCTTTGCGACTGAATCACGCCAGAACGGATACACGGATTTTGATGAAATTTGGGACACAGACAGTAGTCTACTAGCGAAATTTTTTTCGAACATGGAAAGGGGGGTGGGGGTCCCACGACCCCTTCGAGAAATTACTTTTTAATTATTTTTACACATTATAACTTTACATATACTGGCCTTCACCAATATCACAGACTCAATGGGTCAAAAAGTCGAGGGCTTACAAAGTGAGCATTGACACCCTCCGCCCCCCCCCCCCCTTTCTACCCGTCTGGTGTAAAATCTATAAATTGTTATAACTCAATATAAATTTTCTCCTAAATCAATAGTTTTTAGTATCTGGCACATGCAGATCGAGATCTAAACAATTTTGGAAAAACGGCCAGCGGTACTTCTCCTCCCGCCATCCGCCCTCCATAAATTGTTTTTATTAGCACGCTTTTATTAGCTTTACCTGTATGTTCCTTTGTAACTCTTCATTCGCTCCAACGCGCCTGCTGCCTTATTAAAATGGTTCTACAATTAGCTTCGCCGTATTTTTAATCCCGTTGGGGTCATATCGAGACCCTTCCGGGATCATTTTTTGATGGTTTTCGGGATCCGTCCGGGATCCCGCCGGGGTCATTTCGGGACTTTTTCGGTACTATTTCGGGATAATTTTGGGACCCTTCCGGGATCATTTCTGTATAGTTTTCGGAATCCGTCGGGGATCTCGACGGGATCATTTCGGGACTGTTCCGGGATCATTTCGGGACTTTTTCGCGAACATTTAGGGACCTTTCCGGCAACATTTCTGGATGGGTTTCGGGATCCGTTCGGCATCCAGTCGGGGTATTTTCGGGATCATTTGCGTACCTTTGAGAGATAAATTCTTGATGGTTTCCGGGATCATTACAGGACTTTTTCGGGGTCATTTTGGGTCCCTTCCGCCATCATTCCTGGATGGTTTTCGGGATCCGTCCGGGATCCCGTCGGGGTCATTTCGCGACTTTTTCGGGATCATTTGGGGTTCCTTCCGGCATCATTTCTGGATGGTTTTCGTGATCCGTTCGGGATTATTTCGGTACTATTAGGGGATCATTTGAAGACCTTTCCGGAATCATTTCTGCATAGCTTCCGGGATTCGTCTGGATAATTTCGGGACTATTAGAAGATCATTTGAAGACCTTTCCGGCATCATTTCTGCATAGTTTCCGGGATCCGTCGGGGAACTCGACGGGGTCATTTCGGGACTATTTCGGGATCATTTCTGCATAGTTTCCGGGGTTCGTCCGAGATACCGTCGGGGTCATTTCGGGACTTTTTCTCTACTAATACGGGATTATTTGGGGACCCTTTCGGCATCGTTACTGAATGGCTTTCGGGATCCGTCCGGGATCCGCGCGGGATCATTTCGGAACTCTTAGGGGATCATTTGAGGACCTCTCCGGCATCATTTCTGCATAGTTTCCTGGATCCGTTGGGGCTCTCGTCGGGTAATTTCGGGACTTTTTCCGAATCATTTGGGGTACCTACCGGCATCACATCTGGATGGTTTTTGGTTTCCGTCCGGGATCCCGTCGCGATCATTTCGGGACTTTTTCGGGATCATTTGGGGTCGCTTCCGGCATCATTTCTGGATGGTTTTCGGGATCCGTCGGGGATCTCGACGGGGTCATTTCGGAACTATTTCGGGGTTATTTCTGCATAGTTTCCGGGGCTCGTCCGAGATACCGTGGGGGTCATTTCGCGACTTTTTTTCTCGACTAATACGGGATCATTTGGGGATCCTTTCGGCATCATTTCTGGATTGTTTTAGGGATTCGTCCGGGATGCCGTCGGGGTCATTTCGGAACTTTTTCTCGACTAATGCTGGATAATTTGGGGACCCTTTCGGCATCATTTCTGGATGGTTTTCGGGATCCGTCAGGGATTCCGTCAGGGTGATTTCGAGACTATTAGGGGATCACTTGAAGACCTTTCCGGCATCATTTCTGGATAGTTTTGGGGATCCGTTCGGGATCCCGACGGGGTCATTTCGGGACTTTTTCTCGAATAATACGGGATAATTTAGGAACCATTTCGGCATAATTTCTGGATGATTTCCGGAATCCGTCAGGGATCCCCTCAGGGTCATTTCGGGACTATTAGGGGATCATTTGAGGACCTTTCCGGCATCCTATGTGGATGGTTTTCGGTATCCGTCGGGGATCCCGTCGGCGTCATTTCGCGACTTTTTCGGGATCATTTAGGGTACCTTCCGGCATCATTTCTGGATGGTTTTCGGGATTCGTCCGGGACCCGTCGGGGTCATTTTTGGACTTTTTCCGGATCATTTGGGTTCCCTTCCGGCATCATTTCTGGATGGTTTTCGGGATCTGTCGGGATCCCGTGAGGCTAATTTTGGGCCTATTAGGGGATCATTTGAGGAGCTTTCCGGCATCCTATCTGGATGGTTTTCGGTATCCGTCCGGGATCCCGTCGGGGTAATTTCGGGACTTTTTCAGGATTTTTAAGGGTCCCTTCCGGCATCATTTCTGGGTGGTTTTGGGGCGGGATAATTTTTGGACTTTTTCCGGATCATAGGGCACCTTCCGGCATCATTTCTAGATGGTTTTCGGGATCCCGTCGTGGTTATTTCGGGACTTTTTCGGGATCATTTGGGGTACTTTTCGGCATCATTTCCACATGGTTTTCGGGATGCGTCCGGTATCCTGTCGGGGTCATTTCGGGACTTTTTCTCGACTAATTTGTGATCATTTGGAGACCCTTTCGGCATCATTTCTGGATGGTTTTCGGGATCCGTTCGGGATCCCAGCAGGGTAATTTCGGGACTATTAGGGGATCATTTGGGGACCTTTTCGGCATCATTTCTGGATAGTTTTCGCGATCCGTTCGGGATCCCGTCGGGATCATTTCGGGACTTTTTCGGGGCTATTTCGGGATCATTTGGGGTATTTTCCGACATCATTTCAGTATGGTTTTTGGGATCCATCCGGGATCCCGTCGGGGCCATTTCTTGACTTTTTCGGGATCATTTGGTGTTCCTTCCGGCATAATTTCTGGATGGTTTTCGGGATCCGTCAGGAATCCCGTCGGGGCCATTCCTGTACTTTCTCGGGACTAATACGGGATGATTTGGGGAGCCTTTCGGTATCATTTCTGAATGGTTTTCGGGATCTGTACGGGAACCCATAAGGGTAATTTCGGGACTTTTTCGGGACTATTTCTGAATCACTTTGGACCCCTCCTGGTTAATTTCTGGATGATTTTCGGGATCTGTCCCGGAATTTTAGTATCATCTTGGGACCCTTCCGGGATCATTTTAGGTCTCTTCGCAACCGGTAGTTCAGCACACATGCCGTTTTAAATTATGAGCTTTTATGGCCGTGGATTTGCTGCTAATTATTCGTAATTAAAATTCGGTATGTTTTATCTTCAATCTAACACAGCTTTTTCGTTCTATAATAGTGTAAGGAACTGTTATAACTATAATTACACTTTTTGTAATATTTTAATCAACTAAAACCCGAAAAAGCAACACTATTTTCATCTAAAAAATTCTCTTTAGTTTTAGCTAATTGTAGTTTCACACCTTTGTTCTATGAGTAGTAATTCTTTCACTCCTTTCATATCAGTTAATTTAATTTAAAAACAAAATGTATTGTTTTAATTCGAAAAAACTGTATTGTACTATTCATGAAAGCGTGCCTTTCAGCTTATCTTCTCATTTAGTTCTTTTTTTTTACTAAATTACAAAAACAAAATACATTAGAGAAAAATAATTTTTAAACAGATAACTTGATAAGCAGGCTAACGTGAATAGCACTTATATTTTATTTTCTCCTTGCGTACGGGGCCGCGGGTAAAGGTTAGTGTGTTTATAAATCACATGTTGACAATGTTCTTGCTCTTCAATGTGTTACCGGCAATGATCAATTATGTGTACTTGGTGATTTTAATTTGGGCACCTTCAATTGGAATTATCTGGAGAATAATACTTATCTGGCTGCTGTAAATGTTAATAGTGGTATTGAGTCATATGTCATTGATAATTTTTTGAGTGTGGGTCTAGCTCAAATTAATAGTATTTCTAACAGCTTAAATCGTTTTCTCGATTCAATTTTTGTAAGTAATGATTTGAACTTTAAGTTGTCACAGGCAGCAACTTTTATATCCCCTTCCAATCTGTATCATAATCCGCTGATATTAGAAGTTGAATTCTTAGAGTTCTTTAAAACTTCCCCTGCTTTGACCTTTTAATTTTAATCGTTGCGATTTTAATGCTTTGGATGTTGAGTTGAGTAAGGTTGACTGGGAGTCCTCTTTCCCTGGTATTCTTTTGAACTTAAACATCTTGAAATTTGAGAAATAAGTTTTTCAAGAAATATAAAAATACGGAAAGATCCAACTACTTGGCTTCACTCTGCATGAATTCTTTCTTCAGTTAAAAGACTTTTTGTCTTAAAACGTTATAAATTCACTTTGTAATTTATTAATAATGCAAAATTATTTAATGATTTGACTTCAACCTTTGAACCTTCACTTTTTAAGGCTGACAGTATTCAAAACAAAAGTAACTTCAATATACATATGTATATGTAAACTAAATATATGTATAGACACGGTTGGTATTCAAAGATATCCAAAAGGAGCGCGTCCGCGGTTGCCGAGTAATAATGCTTGACTGGTTCGTTGCAATTTTTGTGGATGACGATTGTAGTGAATGCGTGTTGGCGCCTTTCCACTCGCCGCGCACGGCTACGCATAGGATTTTCGCCGCCGTCTAAATATTGTTGGAGGCGGCTTAAACATCCTGCCCGCCCTGCAGGGAGGTGCTAGTGAGCACCTTCTGCAGTTCCTGCAGGGCGCGGATGGTCGTATCTAAGGCGCGGCTGGTGTTGCGCCGTTGACATTACGCCGTTTGCAGGCCTTGTGAAGTGCGCGCGATCGTGCGCTTGGCCGTCCGCTCCGTTTTGGGGGTTGCCGCGGGTTTGGTTGCCGGGTGCGCCTTTTGTGCCCTACAGGCGCAGGTGGACTTCTTCTCTCTCTTCTTCTTCGGTGATGCCGGTTTCCGTGGTACTCCCCCTTTTTTAATGTTGGGGCTTTGTGCTGCCCTCGTCGTCCTTTCGGCCCTTCGTGTAGGAGGGTGTGATGCGCCAGGCCGCAAATTTTGCACGACCCTCGGGAGTCGCATTCACCCTTTGTATGTGTGAGGGCTAGGCAATTGTAACAGTAACCCTGGGCCCTGGCCACTGTTGCACGCTGCGGTGGCCGCATCGCCTTAAAAGCCGGGCAGGTCCGCAGTGCGTGGTAGCGGTGGCAGAGCCGACACTGAAGGCAGTTGTCGGTCTCTGCCGTGGGAGCCAGTGGACATGCTGGTCGAGATGCCATGATGGTGTCGTCCTGAAAGTACAAGAGCAGAGAGGGAAACGAGCAGTAGTTGGATACAGCGGATGATACGGAAATTTAATTATACAGGGGAAACGTATATAAGTTAGAGCGCTGTGCTCGAAGAGTGCTCCATTGGAAGAAAGCACAGTTTAACTAAGGGGCGCATGACAAGCCCATTTTGGGTGCGAACCTCTACAACCCGAACATGGTTATCAGGTCCGAGGCGAACGTTCTCGATTCGTCCCAGACGCGACTCGGTGGGTGGGAGTGATTCTTCTTTAATTATGACGAGGTCGCCTGGTTGAGGATTTCGCTGTGGCGTATGCCATTTATAGTGAATCTGAGGATCCTTCAGATAATCCTCTTCCCAGCGTCGACTGAATTGGTGATGAAGCGATTTGAGTTTTTCCCATCGATTTATCCAGGAGAGGTCTTCCGCGTTTGGCTCAGGAATGGCTAATAGCGGTGCACCTCGAAGGAAGTGACCCGGAGTGAGCGCTGTGAAGTCAGCTGGGTCCTGGGATAGTGAGGTTAGAGGCCTTGAATTGAGAACTGCTTCAATACGCACCAACAGCGTCGTGAATTCTTCGAATGTAAACTTGTGGGATGCAGCGGTTTTTTTTGAAGTGGGTTTTAAAACTTTATACTGCGGATTCCCACAAGCCGCCCATATGAGGGGCGCTGGGTGGAATATACTGCCAGTTTATTCCCTGGGGGGCATATTTCTGGACAATGTCCGCGGAGTATTCGTTAAGAAATTTAACGAAGTCGCGTTCAAGTGCGCGTTGAGCGCCAATGAACGTTTTACCATTGTCGCTCATCATTTTTGAGGGATAACCTCGTCGGGATAACGAATCGGGCGAATGCTGCGCGAAAGGCTTTGGTGGTAAGGTCGAGCATAGCTCGAGGTGTACTGCCTTTGTGAAAAAACAGAAGAATACAGCCACGTACCCTTTTATGATAGTGGTCGACCTCAGAACCGATGCTTTTATTTGGAATGGACCTGCAAATTCTACTCCTGTTGTGGAAAAGGGGAGTGAGAAATTGCAGCGCTCAGGTGGTAGAGCTGCCATTATTTGCGTGCGCGTTTTCTGTTTGAAAAGCGTGCAAGATTTGCATTGAAAAATGCATTTCTTTATAAGAGGCTTTAGTTTTGGTACGTAGTACTCTTGCCTCACCATTTGGAGCATTAACCGCATTTCTGCATGAAGAAGCAGGCGGTGTAAAAACTCCAGATACAACTGGCAGAGCCTTGAATCCGGAGGAAAGATTACTGGATGCTTCTCGTTGTATTGCATTGTAGAATGTTCCAATCTTCCACCGATACGTAGGAGCCCGTATCCATCCAGAATAGGGTCAAGAGCCAGAAGGGAACTCTTTTTGCTTATTGGCATATTGTTTTGTAAGGCGCTCTTTTCCGCCCCGAAATGGCGAGATTGTGCCATTGCCACAAGCCGCGTTTTCACATGTTGCAACTCTTTGTACGTCAGATGGGGATTATGTGTTGTTGCCACCGATTTGGATTTGTTGCAGGCATTGTTCGCAAAGCGGAACACGTATGCAATCACACGGAGAGCTCGAGAGTATGAGGAGAAGCGTTGGAGAATATCGTCCTCTTCCTCGAGTGCGTGATATGCTTCGACCTTGCGTTTCTCGGGTGGAGAAGCGCTACCTGCTTTCGGCTTTCGCCATGCCCTAATGTGGCGAGAAGCCATTGTGGTCCGTGCCACCAAAGTGAAGAGCCTATCAAATCATGCGGCTTGCAACCACGTGCGCCAAGATCAGCAGGGTTGTCTTGGCTAGATACATGGCGCCAGTTTCCGCTGGGAAGATATTCTCGAATTTGAGAGGTACGGTTGGCCACATAAGTCTTTCAAGTCGATGGAGATTTCTCTAGCCAGGCTAGTACAATCTCAGAATCTGACCATAAGAATATGTTGCATGCTTGTAAGTCGAGCTGTTTTCGAACAGTTGAAGCCAGTTTTGCGAGTAGGACTGCACCACATAGCTCTAAGCGGGGTAAGCTTACAGTTTTTATGGGGGCAACTTTGCCCTTCGCAACCAAAAGAGAAGATTTTATTTGGTTGCCCACATGTGTGCGGATGTAAATCGCTGGCATCACAGAACCCGTGGATTTGGGTGTCTTGCCCTGGAACGACATTAACCCATCGAGGGATTTCGATGTGGCAAATATCTGGCAGATTTTCTGCGAAATGTTGCCATTTTGATAATGTCGCGGGTTTGGCGCTTTTATCCCAATCGCTTCCATCCAGCCAGATTTCTTGGAGAAGCATCTTGGCCTGGATCATAACTGGCGACAGCCATCCTGCCGGGTCAAAAAGTTTTGCAACAGGAGATAGAATTTGTCGCTTTGTGACCGCATTTTGGGTGTTTTCCGGCAGCATAAAAAAAAAAAAAAAAGCATGGTGTATGAAAATTTATCCGTGAGCGCGTTCCATCGAATGCCAAGAGTTTTGGTATTGGAAGTGCTCTCAAATTTTAAGAAGTTGGAGTCTAGAAGATCCTCCTTCGGAAACTGTTCTAATATGGCCGGGTGATTAGCCGTTAGTTTCTTTAGTATGAAACCAGCTGATTTTAGGGCGTTTATCACTTGAACGAGTGATTCAGTGGCGTTATCGATGGTATGACTTCCGGATAGGATGTCGTCGACATACGTTTGCGTCTTGAGAATTGTTGCAGCCAACGGGAATGTCGCTTTCGTGTCATCGGATAGATGATGCAACGTACGAATAGCGAGATATGGTGCAAAATTGACGACGAATGTAACCGTTTTTAGATTGAAATCGCTAACCTTGGAGTTGGCCGATTTGCGAAATAGGATTCGCTGAAAATCTTTGTCGTCCTCGTGTATAAGGATCTGACGGTACATTTTTTCAATGTCTCCATGCATGCGCCACTGTAGAATTAGTAGAATGAGATCTGGTTGGAGAGTTGAACCAGTGTATAGCACGTCATTCAGGGATTTTCCTGACCCAGATTTTTTTGAGGCGTTGAAAACAACACGAACTTTGGTGGTGACCTTATCTGGTTTGACTACCGCATGATGTGGCAAGTAAAATGAGAAGACCTTGCCATTCGAAGTTATTTCGCATGGGTCGGTAGATTCCATGTGATCAAGGTCGAGATATTCTTGCAACACATTGTTGTACATTGTACCTAACTCCCCCTTTTTCTGAAGCGATCGCTCCATGCTGAAAAACTGCTGCAGATCAGCCGGGCGGGATTTGCCGAGGGGGAGTTTTTCAGGAAACTCTTCCTTGAATGGAAGTCGCACAATGTATCGACCGTTTGGTGCACGTGTCGTTGTTGTTGCGTATATCTGCTAACACGCTTGATCCTCGGGGGATATCTGTGGAGGTTGTGGAATTTCCTCCTCTTCCCTAATTTTTCTCAGTTGAGAACTGAGTGTCTCGTTTGACGCTTGGACTTGTGTCGAGAATGACACAACATTTTCAGTTATTGGACCACTGAGAATCCAACCAAAAATGGTTTGTTGCGCAAGTATGCTACCGCACAGCTTTTTCATACCTTCCAGCAGAATTTGTGAAAGTATGTCGCTGCCAATGACCATGTCAGTCTGACGTTGGTAGATTTGTTGTTAGTTGCGGCAACACAATGGCATGAGCCTTTATCCTTTTCATGGCCTTGGATGCAACCAGTGTCAAAGGACAATGCTTGGAGGACTTTTGTACAACTTGTCCACCCATGCCAGAGATTTCGAACTTTGAATGTTCGAATGGAAGTTTCAACCGTTTTTGAACTTTCGAGGAAATGAAAGTTCTTTCCGAGCCCTGATCAATAACGGCTCTCAGTTGAAATAATTCCCCTTCGTGTTCGACTGCGACCATAGCAGTAGGAAGGAGAATTTGGTTATCATTGGCTGCATGCAATGATTGAACCGGTGCGTGTTTTGAACAACACGGTAGCTCGCTAGAATCGGAGCTATTCTGCGTTTGTCGAACGGGAGGTGTTGACTCAGTAGTTGTGTGCTGCACGTTTGGTGCATTCGTTCGCGGGGTGGAACGTTAAGCTTGTGGGCTCGCATGCAACAGCGTGTGATGCCGTTATTGACATGTCGAACATGACCACTTGCTCGTGCACTCATTGATGATATGAGTGCTGCTAAGGCAGTTTGTGCACAGCTTAGCTTGTTTTACGAATTTTGTCCGGTTTTGCACAGACATTCGCTTGAATTGTGGACAGAATCTAATAAGGTGCGGGGAGTTGCAACATTGGCAATTTTCCTTTTTAGATTCTGCCACAAGGGTTTGCGTCCTGTTGAAGGACCTGTTTTGCGCAGAATTTTGATGAGCGACTGGTTTTTGTTTGCTTGGTTGAAGCCTATTGACCCTTTCAACGACTTCATATCTCGAGGTGAGAAAGTCGTTCATTTGTGACCATGAGGGTAGATCTCTTCGAGAAGAGAGAGATTGTTCCCAAAGTGACAGGGTTGTTTCTGGGAGCTTTGATGAACAAATGTACACCAGAATCGGATCCCAACTGTCTGTCGTAACTCCTTGGGAGTGAAGGACGGATAGGCAGTTGTTGATTGTATTTTGCAATTTCTGAAGTTGCTCACTGTTTTCGGATGGAATAGTGGCAAGAGTCAGTAAGGATTTTATCTGGTTGTCAACCAGGATTCGCTTGTTTTCGTATCGTGACCGTAAAGCTTCCCAGGCAAGGTCAAAGTTATCATCGCTCAACGCATATTGCTTGACGATGGAGCCGGCTTTGCCTTGCGTTTTGTACCGGAGATGGTACAATTTCTGAGCACGGGAGAGCCTTGGGTGGTTAATGTACACCGCCGTGAACATATCACGAAAAGCGGGCCATTCTTCATAGCCACCATAAAAGGTCTCCGTGTCGCATGCTGGGACTTTGAAGTAAATATTTGCCTCAGCCGGGGGTTGGTCCACGCGGGGTGGTGGACTCGGCGTTGCCATCATTTTGATCAACGAAATTTGATCGGCAATCTTTGCTTTAGTCACTTCATACGTATCAAGGCAGGCGCATTGTTTGCCTTGCACTGAACTCTTGAAGTCTTCAGGGAAACTTTCGTCTGGTTTCGAAAATACCAGATCGTAAACCGATTGAATTCGTGCCCAATAATTATCTAGTGATTTGTCCTTTATCATGAGATACGATTCAGTGTGATCCTGAATCGGTGCTTCGTTGAATTTTGCACAGTATCTCATCAGATTTTCACTTTCTGCTATGAACTTTTGCGCGGATGGGTCAACTGATTTGGATTTCTGGCGGGGGGATGTTGACGTTTCCTTGGCCGTTTCTTCCTTTGGGCCACCTTTTGGTTTTGTCCCAGTTTCGGACGTTTTTGGGGGACTGAGAGGCATTTTATGCAAACTTTTGGGTTTTCACCAAAAAAAACCGAATAAAATATTTGTCCGCTCAGAGAACGTTCGCAAAATTCGAAGATGGAAAACTCTTCGTGCCACAGAAATTTAATAAATGGAATTTAAATTGGTGGCGGTGTTTGTGTTTTTTTTTTTTTTTTTTTGAACAATAGAGTCAAGCACGGACAACGGGACGTTCCTTAAATGATTTAAATCCGCGAAATTCGGAATTTAGTAGTATGTATAATGTTTTGTAAAAACAAAATGTTTAAAATTAAAAAAAAAAAAAATCACAAACACTTTTCACTAATATATATGTGTAAATATACGTGTGGAAATAAACGTGTATTTGTAAATTACTGGTATATATAGGTATGTATATATTAGAAAATAATAATACTTGAGGTTTGTAGGGATATTTTTTTAAAAAGTTCCTATAGGGACGAAAATATCTCAAACTTAGTTTTGTACGACAGAATAAGTACAAACGTACATGCGCAAAATACCAACGTATGTATATATGTTTGTTTGTGCGAACGTATGCACGTGAATCAGATGAGCTTCTCTGTTTATATTTACAAACAGAAGAGTTTGTTTTGATTCGCTTCTTCGTCGCTTTAATGTCGCGTTTCTTTGTGAAGCTGAGTGCGCTTGATTGCACTATTGGGAGAGTGCAGCAAAGAAAGATGAAAAAATTGCAGATCTGAGAGAGGTTGGGAATTTTGATCAGCAGTACACAGCTCTCGTTGCTAATGTAGCTTATGTGCTGGGAGAATGTCGCTGGAAGAGCGACTTGAACGTGTGAGTAAACACGTATGATTTTCTCAGAGTGGAGAAATAGGAACGTTGTAAAAGCAACTTGAAATTATTTGTACATGTATGTAAGTATGTACGTATGAATATTATGGTTTTTATATATGCTGGCAAGCAAGAAAAAATTACTTGGAAGAAGTTGAACTGTATCGACAAGTTCAACGCGCTGTGCGAACAACGGGGTAAACTCAGCTGTAGAAGAAGTTTTTGCTGATGTTGTTCTTGCACAGTGTGTTTGAGTAGGCCAGTAAACTGCAATTTTTTGTTGGTTAAATACCACTAGAAATATGTATACATATATATATATATAATTGGCGGATTTTGCCTATTGGTATAGCGGAATATTTTCTACCAATTTTTGGTTGCAAAAAAGTTGCAGTAAAACCAACGGTAAGAAAATTTCCGCAATATTCATGTATATATGTGGATATATATATATATATATATATAATAATATAAATATAATAATATTAAAAAATTTTTCCCAAATTATTAAATAAATTATAAAATTAAAAAAAATTGCTTCAAATAAATGTTTTCATACATTTAAAAAAGCAATATGGGCAATCCCCGATTATTAAAAATCATACAAACAGACAAAATTGGTTAATTCGTTGTAGTTCTATAAATAGAACGAAAACAGCAACAAAACCAAAGTTTCTTTGAAAACCGCCGTACCAAGCATAGCTTTAACACATAATTGCATACGAAGTATGCAATGTGTAAAAGATTAAAATATGCAAAAAAAAGGCAATTGGGAAAAACTTCACAACAGGCATGACGTAGCTGAATGCGTTTATAACCATTTCAACTATCGTAGGAGTGCGAGTTCGACTCCCACTCCCGGGAGAAAAGGCTTTGAAGAGATTTACAAGGTATAATCGAAACAGCTGTCGCCTTGTCCGTCCTGATGTCACGTTGTTTAAATTTTTCCCAAATTATTAAATAAATTATAAAATTAAAAAAATTGCTTCAAATAAATGTTTTCATACATTTAAAAAAGCAATATGGGCAATCCTCGATTATTAAAAATCATACAAACAGACAAAATTGGTTAATTCGTTGTAGTTCTATAAATAGAACGAAAACAGCAACAAAACCAAAGTTTCTTTGAAAACCGCCGTACCATGCATAGCTTTAACACATAATTGCATACGAAGTATGCAATGTGTAAAAGATTAAAATATGCAAAAAAGAAGGCAATTGGGAAAAACTTCACAACAGGCATGACGTAGCTGAATGCGTTTATAACCATTTCAACTATCGTAGGAGTGCGAGTTCGACTCCCACTCCCGGGAGAAAAGGCTTTGAAGAGATTTACAAGGTATAATCGAAACAGCTGTCGCCTTGTCCGTCCTGATGTCACGTTGTTTAAATTTTTCCCAAATTATTTAATAAATTATAATATTAAGAATAATCCCAAAATATTCTGGACGTATATAAAGTCTAAAAAAATGGCTCCAGCATTCCCAAAACTGTTTTTTGTAACGATGCCACATCATCTTCAATTAATGAGGCCGCTAATTTATTAGCAAACTTTTTCTCTTCAAACTTTGTGTCAGAAGGGGGATTAACGGACAACGAACTTTCCGCTTTACGTCTTAGTTTAAAAGACTTATCCTCTGTCTCTATTAACTTTGGGTCCTTGGTATTATCAGAAAATGGTGTTATCGGAGGATTGAATTCCGTCAAGGATTCCTCTCAGACGCATGTTGACGGGCTTTCCATGAAATTTTTAAAGAATTGCACCTCGCTTGTGTGGCCTCTCACGTATATTTTTAACCTTTCTTTATCTTCTGGAGTGTTCATTGATGATTGGAAAACCACTCCTATCACCCCTATCTTTAAAAGTGGCAATAAGAGTGATATCTCGAACTACAGACCTATTTCTAAATTATCATCTGTTGCTAAACTGTTTGAAAGCATCGTGAAAGAGAAACTTTATTTTCAAGTGAAGCATCTTATTTGTCCAAACCAACACGGATTCGTACCTGCGAGGTCAACTGTTTCCAATCTGTGGGTCTTTGCCGAGGATTGCCATTCATGCTTTCGGAATGGCCTTCAAATTGGCACGATTTATACTGATTTTTCCAAGGCATTCGACAAAATTTCACCCAGTTTTATGCATCTTCATTCTAGTTTCCTTAGGTGGCTCAAGTCTTACCTGCATTGCAGGAGTTGCACGATTGCTATAGACGGTGTGTTCTCAGAGCCATTCTAAGCTAAATTTGGTGTACCACAGGGTATCATCTTAGGGCCTCTCTTATTCATCTTATTCATAAATGACATCTCTTCTTGTTTCAAAACGTCTAAATATCTTTTATATGCAGATGATCTTAAAATTTACTCCGTGATAAGTGGATAACATGATTCGAATAAAGCAGACAATCACTTGTATCTACATAAACGAATCAATCATAATGTCTACACATATGTACGTATACGCAGCTGAGAACAACGCACAAACATATGTATATATCTTATCCAAGGTGCTCACAAGAGAGGGCAATAATTTGTGCAAGTATTATGAGAAGCAATAAACATAGTTGTGGCTGGTGATTTTGTAGCTGATAACTAACTAGTAAGTTCTGGAATGGATAAGACTAGAAGTATGCAACGAGGAAATCAGACAGTATAAAAGGGCGACAGTAGCGTCGCGAGAGTTTAGTTTCATTTAAGTTTTCAATCAGTTGAGTTAAGCAAGCTATCAGTAAGCGAAGTATAAGTGTTATTGTGAAGTACTTTAATAAAGGCCATTTTTAGCATCACCAATAATAGCAGATATAGTAATGGAAGAATTACTATCATAGTTTGAAGAGGAATGTAAGCACAAAACGCGTCTGCTAACCAACGTTATTGCCAAAACAGATGCCATTGAAGACAGGCTGGCAACATTAAATTCGTACAATAAATCTATAAAATGTACACTTGAGACTGAGAGCGATGGAAGATTGCCGTTCCTAGATGCATTGGTAATAAGGACAAATAACCACCTAATCTTCGACTAATATAAAAAACCGACTTCATCTGGAAGGTTAACAAATTTTAATTCCAAGAACGATAAAGCTATTATTATAAACACTGCCAAACATTTTATAAAACGAGTACTTTCAATTAGTGATGAGATATATCACAGGAAAAATAAAGAAATAATTAAGCAAACACTGGAGTATCATGACTTTCCAACCCATCTTATAAACAGATACATACAAGATCACTTCGCTAAAACAGAAAATAATAAATAGGAGGAAATTCAAATTATGTATGTATGTAGGTATTGATCGAGTTGCGTCCTAAACGGATCGACCGATCACAACCAAATTTGCACAACCCACTAGAACCCTTCCATGGATGGTCATAGGCTAAAAATAATATCGATGTATAAAAGGGGCGTGGCATCTCCCATGCAAAATGAATATTTGGAACTACATAACTCTGAAGGTATTCATGCTAGAACATTGAAATTTGGCAAGGAGTTATAAGAAGTCAATCCCTAACACCCCCAAGAAAATGTGGGTGGGGGAGAAGGGGGGCGTGGCACCTTCCATATAAATCGAGTTTATCATACTGCATATCTCTGGATGTAGTAATGGTAGGCTAATGAAAATTTGTAAGGAGCTATACGAGGTTAAGTCCTAACACCTCCAGTAAAATGTGGAATTGGGGAAAAGAGGGCGTGGCACCTTCCCTACAAATGGGATTTTTCAGAACTATGTCTGCCATACAAAGTTAGGTTTTTATAACAGCTAAAGTTTCACTACAGAGTTGTTTGGTTGTTAATCCTTTTGTATGTTTAATAATCTTCCGCCGTTAAAATATTTTGTTAACTTCAGTTTATCCACATCTCCACATCTTCTATCTATATATATATATAAAATTCAAATTATGTATGTATGCATGTATGTATATAGGTATAGATCGAGTTGCGTCCTACACGGATCGACCGATCACACCAAATTTGCACAACCCACTAGAACCCTTCCAAGGATGGTCATAGGCTAAAAATAATATCGATATATAAAAGGGGTGTGGCACCTCCCATGAAAATGACTATATACATAAATCTGAAGGTATTCATGCTAGAACATTGAAATCCGGTAAGTAGTTATATGAAGTCAATCCCTAACACCCCCAAGATAATATGTGATGGCGGAGAAGGGGGCGTGGCACCTCCCATATAAATGGAGTTTATCATACTGCATATCTCTGGATGTAGTAATGGTAGGATAATGAAAACTGGTAAGGAGCTATATGAGGTTAAGTGCTAACACCTCCAGTAAAATGTGGAATTGGGGAAAAGTGGACGTGGCATCTTCCCTACAAATAGGATTTTTCAGAACTATGGCTGCCGTACAAACCTAGGTTATTCTAACAGCTAAAGTTTGACTACAGAGTTGTTTCGCTGTTATTTCTTTTGGATGTTTAATAGTCTTCCGCCGTAAAATTTTTTTGTTAACTTCAGTCTATCCACATCTTCTATCTATCTATATATATAAAATTCAAATTATGTATGTATGTATGTAGGTATAGATCGAGTTGCGTCCTAACCGGATCGACCGATCACAACCAAATTTGCACAACCCACTAGAACCCTTCCAAAGATGGTCATAGGCTAAAAATAATATCGATGTATAAAAGGGGCTTGGCACCTCCCATGCAAAATGAATATTTGGTACTACATAACTCTGAAGGTATTCCTGCTAGATCATTGAAATTCGGTAAGGAGTTATATGAAGTCAATCCCTAACACCCCCAGGAAAATTTGGGGTGGGGGAGAAGGGGGCGTGGCACCTCAAACATAAATGAAGTTTATCATACTGCATATCTCTGGATGTAGTAATGCATAATGAAAATTGGTAAGGAGCTATATGAGGTTAAGTCCAAACATGGAATTGATTCTTCGTTTCAGTCTTACAGTTATAAAGGAACATTCAGACCCTGAACCAATTAATGCCCGCGCGGAGAAGTCGGTACCATTATGGTGAATGTGTACGAAAGTTCCTAATTGTTCGGCCGGGGTGCATCTGATCCTTGCGAGAGGTGGCGCACCGGGTCGATCTCAATGAACGGGTGTATGCGGGAATAAAAATAAAGAAAGACGAGAATTTCTCGTTATAATAGCTGTGATTTTATTGGTACATATTAAATATATAGGAACTAATATTACCTTTGATAAACGACCATAAGCCGATGCAGAGCAATTACCATTTGCGGATGCCAGTTACACAGCATATACAATAGCGTTTTGTATACGCAATTGCACGCATATTGATAAGGTATTGTGTGTTGCCAGTACATAAATGATGAAGGTAGATATTTTCCAGTGGTTTAATTTGAATTTTGCATTAGAAACTTTATGCACATAGAAGTCAGACCCACCATAAACAAATGGTATCAGTTTTGGTTGAACAGGGCAACAGTGGTAGCACCGACTACCAAAACAAAAAACTTCCCTGGCTCACAACAGCTGACCACAGAAAATTGCTTAAATTTCATTGTTTTCGTAAAATGTATCACACACTTTTAATAAATTTGTTACGACATTCCATAATATTTCAATTTAAATAATATCTAATGGATATGGCGAATCTACAGCGGTTCATAGATATTGGGCTGTTTGCGATACCCTACCTAGCGGTAGTTAGCGGCGGTGTACAAGCTTTCCGACTGATGAAATGGGCAATGGGAATTTCACATTTTGCCACTTGCACTGCTCCTGTTATTTGGAGCTTGTTCTGCACCCGTGGGTTTTCACCGAACTTTCACATTTATTGTCCGCAGGCGGCTAAAGAAGTACAACAACAAGTCGAGAAGGCATGTCAAGATGTAATAGCAACACGTTTGGTTTTCCGCGACGGACTTTAAAAGACACTAAGCATGATTATTTTTTATAGGTTATGTAATGCATAGATATTGAATGGTTTAGAACAAAGTTTTTTGCAGTCCTCAATAAAAGTGAGCATAAAGTATACGGAAGGTTAGGATACTGCACTTTAAACACTGGAATTGATGTGGCAGTGAAGTCGGAGGTTCGTCAGTGCTGTGATGAACGTAATTAATGATTGTGTTGTTTCGGATCGGTAATTGAAGCTCTTCATAACTTAGCCTTGCTATTTTTATGAATGTGTTTGGTAAGTATACTCGATGTTTAATATCAACTTTGCCATTGCTAATTGTGTAATTTTATGCCCAATTCGGTTAATGAAGAGATGCCTGCTTCATTCGATGAAGAAGGAGAGAGGGATCTGAGAGTAAGCTGGAAGGAACCAAGCGACGTTGATTCCCACTATGTGCTACCTTATAAGGGGCTACAATACTTGAAAACTAACATAAAATATACCATTAATGAAAGGAAAATTGTACGGTACATGTTTGGTAAGCCTTATCTTTATAATAAATACAAGTATCTCTAAAATAATAAGTGAAGTTTAAAACTGTAAAAATCGGGCTTCTAATAGTAAAATCTCTTATGATACAACGTAACACAACCACCTTTATATATATCAGGCATGCTTAACCAACGAACCGATATCATTTCGTTACGATAATTAACGTTAATAAACGGAACAAAGTCATTTCGTTTCGTTTATTAACGTTAAGAACGTCAAATTAACGAAATGATTTTGCTGCGTTTTCTGCCATATCAAAACGAAATCAAATCGTTTATGTTGATTTATTAATTTCAAACTATGCTGGCAAAGCTGATTGATGGCGGAGTCATTAAACGTGAAAGCATTAGCCAAGCTGATTGCAACTTTTCTCACGAATTTTGACAGTACGAACATTTCTCAGAGTATTTTTGACATTACCCCCAACGAATTACACAAACAAATTACATGGAGTTTGTGTGTGTATGTCCGCTCGCTGTTACCAACTTACGGCTTCACCATGGCTATAGCATTGCCAGCACAATTCAAACATAAAGTATCACGTTTTGGTTAACGTTTTTAACGTTAACGAAAGCTTTTCGTTTCGGTTAAAAACGAGATACAATTTATCTTGATAATTTCTTTATCGATAATATTTCGAAGTGTTTCAACGGAAACGGTGGAAATTTTTTGATAAACGATTAGCTTAACGTTAAGATGCATATATATATGCAGTTCCCACGGTCTCCTCTTCGGCCGTATATGCCATGCTTTAAAACGGGTTTGATATTGGGAACTGTAGGAAAAACTCATCTGCAAATTTTACATGAAGGCGACCCCCCTGTGAACTGCCCACTAGTATTTATGATTGGACTGCATACCGTGGTTTACGTAGCTTTCTTGATGGAAGATTTGAAGTTGATATAGGGTGTTATATGGGCATCCGCTGTAAGGTAATATTCCGTTTAGACAACGATATAGCGTAGGCTTTTTTTTTGTTGTTGAGGTCGTAGTAACCTCCAAACTCATTTCGTAAGCTTTGTGGTAATCTGCAATGAAGGGTGTGTCTATACTATACTGCCTAACTAAGTAGGCAATACTAGGATACCCAACCCCTCCCCTTCGTGGCCGTTTGGTGGAGGTTCCACTGTCACTTGTCGCACCTTTTTCACCATATTGTGTGGGAGCATGCGCGTTGACGTCAGAACCTGAAGGTCCCTTGGGGTGTGGAGTCCAATTGGAGGGGGTGGTTACTACAAAGGTACGTGCTTATGTGTACGTGTACGTGTGTACCATTTCTACCGTTTAGGCGACGGCGTTTGGATTGGTATGCAGGAAAGGCTGTTAATGTTTATATTCATAAAAAAACTAGTTTGTTGACGGCAGTCCACGCTAAAGGCATACGTGTGCATTTAGTATAAAATCCTCATCCGAAATTTGAAACAACGAAAGATTAGGTGAAGATGCCGGTGAAAATTGACCCCACCTGAAGTTCCCCCCCAGAAAACGGAAACCTTTTACAATTTTCTTTGGTCTGTTATGAATTTCTATACATATCGATACATGGTTACGGTTTCTGATTAAATACAATTAACCAAGAGGCCGAATATTAATATTTTTATGATCAAAAGACTGAATATAGTTTTTAATCAGCTTTTGGAATCATATAGTAATCCAACGTGTTTACTTTAGGTGACCAACAACTTTTAATAATCATTTTTCATTCAGCCTTCTGAATATTTCTGATTATCTTTGTTGACTGAATAATGATTTACAACCTTTAGTTCCGTATTTGGTATTGACATTTTCAACGAATATTTCTGCATAATGGTTGGCATTCGAGTCCTTGACTCAGATAATGAACGTCATCGAACCATATCAAGTGTCGATTCTTTAGGATTAGTTGCTAGATTTAATTATTTCCTGAACAATTGCGTGGTGGCAACGGCGTACCCACGCAATTGTTGAAAAAAGTATTCTGTAGCAGATCGGTTCGGCGTTCTGTGGTCGGCTTTTATTGGTGCCCTCGTTATGGGATAACGAGTGAGAGGTTTGGTTTTGGTTTTTCGGGTGTCCTCGCTCGGGGTGAGCGAGTGAATTTGGGGTTTAATTTTTGAAAATTTAAAAAAATAATAAGTGATTTATGGCAGATGGGGGATCTGTATTACGGTGGTTGGCCTCGCTCCGGGAGAACGAGAGCGGGGGTTGATTTTTCTGAAAATTTAAGGACGGGTTCCCGAGGGGGAGCGTGGGGTTGGTTTCCCCTTTTTTTTGAAAGGAGGGATGTGGAGGAACGGAGGGATTTTTAGGAGGAGCTCTTGGTCCTCTCACAATCTATCTCCGTAGGAAGAAGGATCACTTTGACCAAAGGTCGTCGGACTTGACCCTTCTCGGTTATGAGGTCAACTACGCGTACTCGGTCATCTTCGCCAGGTGTACGTTGACAACTCGACCCTCTTTGAGGAAAGCGAGATCTCCCACTTTTATATTTTGCCTGGTTTGCTTCCACTTCACTCGTTTTTGGAGTTCGGATAGATATTCGGTTTTCCATCGCTTGCAGAAAGTGTGCCCTCCTTTGAGTTTCTGCCACCGATTGATCATCGAGGCAAATCTCTCACTAGCATCCGGCTCAGGCGGAGCCAGTAGATGGCTGCCAGTGAGGAAATGGCCTGGGATAAATGGCTCTAGGTCCGTTGGGCCATTGGATGCCAGGCTGAGCGGCCGCGAGTTCAGGCATGCCTCGATGCGGCACAAGAGTGTATGGAATTCCTCGAAGGTGAATTTGTGTGGTGAGGCTATCTTTTTGAAGTGGCTTTTGAAGCTTTTCACTCCAGCCTCCCACAGCCTTCCCATATGAGGAGCGCCCGCAGGGATGAAATGCCAAGTGAGTGATTGGTGGCTATACTTCGAGACAGCATTGTCTCGGGCCTGTGAAATGAATGTTTTGAATTCCGATCGTAGGGATCGTGAAGCTCCGACAAAGTTTGTCCCGTTGTCGGAGTAGACGTTTTTGGGACACCCGCGTCTAGATATAAAACGGGCAAAGGCCGCTAAAAATGATGGGGTACTGAGGTCACTCGTGGCCTCCAGATGAATTGCTCGTGTGGAAAAACACACGAAAACGCAAACATAGCCTTTGGATAGGCGACAGCCTCTGCCGCTGTAACTTTTAATGTCGAAAGGTCCGGCGAAGTCGACTCCAGTATTCGTGAATGCACGGCTGAATGTCGTGCGTTCGCGAGGGAGAATACTCATCAGCTGGGTCTGAGCCCGTTTTCGATGTATGGTGCAAACCTTGCAATTTTGAATGATTGCCCTAATCATGGTTTTTACGTTAGGTATCCAGTATTGGGTGCGTATCAGACATAACATGAGTTGGTTTTCCCCATGCAGACTTTGTTGATGAAATATTAGGACTGTCAGATGGGATAACCTGCAGTTGTATGGGAGGAGGAATGGGTGGTGTTCATTAAAGGCTAAGTCCTTTGACGCCCCGAGTCGCCCTCCTACCCGAATGATGCCATTTTGGTCTAGGTAGGGATTAAGTGAGAGTATTGCACTTTTCCCTGAAATTGGTTTTCCGGCTTTCAAATCCTTATATTCTGAGCTGTAACGTTAGTTTTGATAGATTTTAATTAAAAGTCGTGTAGTGGCCTTAACTTCATTAGGGGAGATTAAGTTCAACGTGACATGGAATTATTTTTTGTTTCGGGGTGAGTTCTTCGGTAGAATCTCATCACATAGGACAGCACTCGTAAAGCCCTTGGTAGGTCAGAAAAGCGCTGGAGAATATCGGTAGTATTTACGGTTGTTGTTGCGCAGGTCTTCGCCCGCTTTTCCTCTACGGAAGTGATGTAGTCACTTTCTTGTGCTGGCCATTGGGAAGTGTCTTCTTGCAGCCAAGAAGGTCCCTGCCACCACAACGAATTGTTGACCAATTCAGACGCAAGTAATCCTCTGCTACCTAAATCTGCTGAGTTTGATTCTGAATTTACGTGCAACCAGGCCTTATTTCCGACCATGTCGATGATCTTGGTGATCCGATGAGCGACGAAAGTGGACCAGGAACAAGGCGGTTTCCTTATCCATGCGAGGACGATCGTTGAGTCCGTCCACAGGTGAACTCCCACTGGTCCCAATTTAAGGTTCCTGAAAATTGATTCGGTGATTTCCGCTAACAGCACGGTTCCGCAAAGTTCCAATCGTGGAAGAGACAGGGTTTTCACCGGGGCTACTCGGGTTTTTGCTAGCAGCAGGTTTGTCCAGATGTCGTTATCCGTTTTCACGCGCATTTATACGGCTTCTGCGTAAGCCTTCTCAGATGCGTCACAAAATCCATAGATATCGATGTCGGTTCCTGGTGAAAAGTTGACCCATCTAGGTATCCTGATTTTATCGATTTCATGGTATTGGTCGGTGAACGTTTCCCATCGTTCCAATGTACTGGTCGATACTGGTTCATCCCAAGCGGTGCCTTCTAACCAAATACTCTGCATGAGTATTTTTGCCACAATGACCATTGGTGCCAGCCGTCCTAATGGATGGAAAAGTTTGGAGATTGCTGATAGTATCGCTCTCTTTGTAATGTTTTCCGGGTTATCCAGCCTCCCTGCTTTAAAATAAAATACATCGGAGAGGGCATTCCATCGAATTCCTAATGCTTTAACTGAACTGGTATCTTCGAAGGCCAGGAAGTTTTCACTGAGCAGGTCTGCTTTGGGGATGTGCCTTAGAATGTCCTCTGAATTGGATGTCCATTTGCGAAGTGGAAAGCCCGCTGAGTGTAGGACTTGGCGAATTTCATCTCTGGCTTTAACGGTTGGTGTGATCGTATGTCCACCCGCTAACACGTCATCTACATACATGTATTCTCGCAGTATGCTAGCCGCTGTAGGGTGTGAACTTGAGAGGTCGTCTGCTAGTTATAAGAGCGTTCTTATCGCGAGATATGCAGCGCAATTCACTCCGAAGGTAACCGTATTTAATTCGTAGAGACACATAGGGTCATTCGTGGAAATGCGATACACAATGCGTTGAAATTTGGTGTGATTTTCGTTCACCCAAATTTGTCGATACATCTTTTCGATATCGCTATTGAAGAGGAAATGGTATGGTCTCCATCGTAGGATTTGTATGGGTAAATCGGCATGTAGAACTGGGCCTGGGAGGAGAATATCGTTTAAGCTATTACCGTTGGCCGTAGGGCTCGAGGCATTAAATACCACGCGTACCTTTTTAATGGTACTTTCTGCTTCAATAACGGCGTGGTGGGGTAGGAAATAATTATCCGAATCGTCGGATAGGATATTGTTTTTTATTTTTTCCATATGTCCGAGCGTTTCATATTCTGACAACACTCGAACATACTCTTTACCTAATGTAGCATTACGCTTCATGCCCACCTATGCAATACATTTGCGGCATTACGCACCATGAACTTCTATGCCAATACATTTTAGTAATAGCATAATCATATTACAATATTATGCGACATAAATTACATTGACCTAACACAGCGGTTCGCTAACATCAATGGAATGCCGAATATGAAACCTTTTTCAGGTCACACCTAACAAAATCTGCAAAGTCACACACTCCGGTCAATACACTGCCGGTCGTCAATGTTAGTTTGTCACCAACATATTTACCTACAACCAATAATGTGAATTAACCAAATATTCACATACAAACATTTTACATGAATATCAATCTGCTGACTTTGCATACAAATCTACATGTATGCATAGTATTAATACAAGTCTACATGTATACATAGTATTAATACAAATCTACATGTATGCATAGTATTAATACAAATCTACATGTATGCACAGTATTAAAACAAATGTACATATTTTTAGTTTGTTAGTATTAGGATAAATCTGAATGTGTAGGTTAAGAAATTGTCTATAAAAGAGAAAAATTTTTTTCAATAAAATCAATTATGGGCTGACATTCAAAGGCAAAACATTTCCTCTTATTAATTCAAATATTTCATGGCGATCCTGCCAGGCTAGATCAGGAATCAGCAAAACTGCTAACAAAAAATATGTAATAGTCCTGCCAAACAAGCCTTCGAAAAAGAAAAAGCCAGGACAGTCAGACAACAAAAAGGTGATATTATTAAACATCCACGGCACAGACAGAACAATAATAAGCGGCTAATGACTGGAGGTCCAGCCGCATAATAGAGTGGAATATTAATATACATATGCTGGACGGGCAGAAAAAGAAAGCAAAATAAAATCAGGATCTAAACTTTAAACGAGAATGGCAAATAAACGAAGTGGAATATAACAAAGCCATATTAGCAAGCAAGGAAATATATAGCAGCCCGGCGGATCACTATTGACTGGCAACAATCCTGACGGGTGACAAGCTGGAGCAATTTTTCTTATAAGTATACATATTTAGAAACAAATTGGGCGGCTTTTACGGACGCTAAACTATGACCAAAAACGAAAGTTTTTGCTTAGGCATTTTTTTTTTTTAAATATGGTAGGATGAACTAATTTTTTTACAAATTTTGATGTCAGCTTTGAAAGTGACACAAACTAAACAAAAAAAATAGGGAAAAAGATTGAAGCCCAATGTGGCGTAGAAAAAATAAAAATAATAACAAGAAACAATACTCTAAAAAAAATTTTTTTTTTTTTTCAATTTTAAGAAATGTTAAAAATATTAACTTTGAAAACATTTTTTTAAGAAAATCAAAAATTTTAGAAAATTTGGAACAGCAGTTTCTATAACATTAATTAATAAGGAAAAATAATATTAACAAAATTATTCTTAGGTCTTTATAATGTCAAATAAATAAGGCAAAAATGGCATAAAAACTAATTTTTAAAATATTGTGTAAATTGAAAAAAAATTACATTAAAATGCTAAAATTAAACAAATTTTTCCAACAAAAGTTTTCTTAAACTTTTATTTCAACTAAATAAGGAAAAATAATAAAAGTAAAATGGAATGCATAGGATAAAGAATAAAATCAAAAATTTTATTAAAAATTAAATTTAGTTCATTTCTCAAAAAAAAAAGCAGAAAAATAATTATAGGAAAATTTGAACATGGCTTGGTGGACAAAAATAGCCCAAGGCATTATGATAGCCACTGCTGGCTACGAGGTAGGAAAAGGAAACTCTGAAAAGTCAGAGGTCAGGATAGCAAAATATGAACCACCGTCCGAGGTAGAAACAAAAATCACACCAAAAATTCCAGATATTTGGTTAGGCGCAATGATTTGCGTAGTCGGGCTATTGATCATTGCAATGGCCACAATACTAAGAAAATATATGAAAATCAAATATAGGCACATGAATAACGTGCAACAGCGCGTCTAAAAATTTTTTTTTTCTTCTACCCAAGTTTCTAAACTAAAAGCTGAGGAAGAGCAATTGTTTAATTGAAGTAAAATCTCAAATAGTAAGTCTTAAAATGTCACAATCGACAGTAAAGGCAGCCCTGCCTAAAGCGAACAGCAAATCAAAAATTTGCATAACACCTCTGAATGCTCCTGACAAAAATAGTCATGAAGCAATAGAAAATTCTAGGACAGTAGAAATGAGCAAACCTTAAGAAACAAAATATACAAAAATTTTAAAAACCAGCTCATAACAACAAACATGAAGAAAAAGTCACAACGAGAAACTATATATATATATATTAAAGCGCTATATAAATTTGCAATAAAAGACTAGTCGCGCTCGTTTTCATCCTAGGATAGAAAAATGGTAGCGTGGAAAATTTTCAAGCACTCAAATTGTTGAGGAAGTTATTGACTTAGGACAATATTCGACCAGGCATAAAAGAAATGCCGGCAATCCAGGACTTGAAATTTATAAGGAAAACACAGTTGTCCTGAGGGACATTATAAATTAATAATTGGTACCCAAGTTCTCAAAGATCAAATAATTGCACTAACCAAAGAGGTTGTGCATGTGACAATCCCGGTATAGAAATAAAAATAATTCTTTATAAAAGTTATAACGATTCTGTCTTGGTGGCCGCCGCAGAAATCGCATGACACACACGATCAAAGATATTGCTGGAAAATAGGGAATTATTGAAAATATAAAAAGAACATTTAAAGATACGAACATTTTTTTTGCACCCACTGTACCTTCCACTTATCCATTAATAGAACTACTATCAATACATAGCTACCCCGCTCTTCCATCAGCAACCCCTCTATTGTATACACAGTTTATTAAAGATTTACCTTATTATGAATGCAAAAAAAAAATGTCAAGTGAAACAAACATCTTTTTTTTTCTTTGAATAATATGCGGAATTAGTTTAATAAAATAAAGTAAATACAATCATTTATTGCCTAGGTCTCATAAGGTCATATTTTTACATATTAGGAATATACTTTACTTTAACCCCAATAGATTAGAAAATATTAATAGAAAAATATTTTTACTCTAACCCTCGGTAGATAGATAAACAATAAAAATTATTACGGTAACTTATATACATAGAAAAATTTCGATAGGAAAATAGTTTGCATAATTTACTAAATAATGATAGGAACAATAAAGATAAGGAAATAATAGTCCATAAGAATAGGCTTAAACCCACTTGAAACATCTTTTGACAACTTAAAACATAATCGTAAAATAAGCATTCCAATTTAATCGGTTAGTTAATAAAAATTTCTAAAGACAAGCGGATTTTAAGTGAGTGCACACATTTTAAATCCGGCTGTAAAATAAATAGAATAAGTAAAATAGGTAATATTAAGTAATTTAATTGTCAACTTCAAAAAAAAAAAACAATTTTTTTTTATATGTAAAATCGTTAAATTAAACATTTTGAAAAAAAAAGATTTGTACAAGACATTGAAAAAAATATACATATATATATAAAATGTAAAAATAATAAAAGTATCAAGGTCAGCAAATTAGAAACAAAGTACACAAACTCTTTCACTACAATATCAAGTTTCAGTAAAATACCAAAATCATTTAAAATGCGACCAAAGGGTCTTATACAATTGTTCACAAAACAATTATATAATCCTTTTTTCTAAGGCGGATGGTGTAGCATTATGCGTCATGCCCACCTATGCAATATATTTGCGGCATTACGCACCATGAACTTCTATGCCAATACATCTTAGTAATAGCATAATCATATTACAATATTATGCGACATAAACTACATTGACCTAACACAGCGGTTCGATAACATAAACGGAATGCCGAATATAAAACCTTTGTCAGTTCACACCTAACAAATTCTGCTAAGTCACACACTCCGGTCAATACTCTGCCGATCGTCAATGTTAGTTTGTCACCAACATATTTACCTACAACCAATAATATGAATTAACCAAATATACACATAAAAACATTTTACATGAATATCAATCTGCTGACTTTGCATACAAATCTACATGTATGCATAGTATTAATATAAATCTACATGTATGCATAGTATTACTACAAATATACACGTCTGCATAGTATTAATACAAATCTACATGTATGCATAGTATTAATACAAATGTACATATTTTTATTTTGTTAGTATCAGGATAATTATGAATGTGTAGGTTAAGAAATTATCTATAAAAGAGAAAGAATTTTTTCAATAAAATCAATTATGGGCTGACATTCAAACCCAAAACATTTCCTCTTATTAATTCAAATATTTCACTAAGTCTGGGTTTTTTATTAGCCGCCCCTCATTCCGGAAGAATTGAGAGCACGCTCGCTTCAGGGATGGTCCTAAATTAATATTATTAGGGTAATCCTGCCTGAATGGTAGTGACATGATGTATGTTCCATCTTCATCACGTTTCGTAGTTTTTTTTTTTTTTTAATTTCGCAATACCTCTCCTCTTCGTTTAATATTTTATTTTTGGGTACATTTTCTACCTCCCAGAAAGCTTTGAGTTGGTTGTCTAACGCAACCTCATTGTAGAAAGACATAATTCTCTTCGTTGGATTCGGTGATTCGATACGACCGGTTAGTATCCAACCGAACACTGTCTCTTGGGCTAAGAGTGTTTTTAGCACATTCTTTTTTATACCGCTCATTATAATTTGGGGATATATGTCTCCGCCAAGTATGTGGTCTACGTCTTCGTTGACGTAGAACCTCTTGTCTGCCAAAACCAAGTCTTGGAATGCTTGCATAGCCATTGCGTGGATATGGCAGGATGGAAGATTCCCAGTGAATTTAGCTAGAACGAGAACGGGTGTAGTAAGGCTGAAGCAGGGATCGACTGGTGAACGTAATTCGATTTTGGACGCTTCTTTCACCTGCGCTGACACCGCATTTGTGATGCCTGAAACTTGGGCATGCATTTTCCTCGCAGGCAAATTGATTCTGCGTTTTAGTCTTTCTGTTATAAAGGAATATTCAGACCCAGAATTAATTAATGACCGCGCGGAGAAGTCGGTACCATTATGGTGAATGTGTATGTGAGAAGTTCCTAATAGCATGCCTGCGCTGGAATTGACATGGCAGGATTTGACATTCTGGTTCGTGAAGGAAGGTGGTTGTCCCGACTCCTGTTTTTCAGTGCCTGTGCCTGTGTTGATGGGCTGTTATCCGCATCTTTGAAAGGATTGCGCACCGCCGGTTGCTGAAGTATGTCCGCATGCAGAAGCGTGTGGTGACGAGAGTGGTATTTGAAACAGTTGTACGAACTGGTGAACTTCGTCACTGTGTGTCCTGGGGATAAAGAGTTCAGGCAGCCATTTGTGGATTTAACGAATTTAATCTTTTCTACCGGGGTTAAATCGCAAACACGTGAACAGTTGCGTAATCTGTGCTCCGTACACATTGATTTTGTTGTTTTCTTGGATACTTTTGTTTGAAAAGCACCAAGTCTTTTCGTAGGGGTTTCTTTCGATTGTCGCGACGCGCTTGATTTTTCCACTTTAGAAGTGGCATTCCCTGTAAAATCAGACACGGTTTCAAGTGTCTGAAAACGATTTGCTAAGAATTTGTCCATATCCTCCCACTTTGATATGTCCGTTTTGTGGTCAATGATCTGCTCCCATAGCGCCAACGTATTCTCAGGTAATTTTGCCGAGCATAAATATGTGATGATCGCATCCCAATTTGAAACATCGATCTGATGGGTTTTTAAGGATGCCAAACAATTATTTATGTCGCGCTTTAAGGTTTTGATTGAGTTGCCGCACTCGCTATCTATCTTTTTTAGATTAAATAAAATTTGTAATTGTGAGTTGACGAGAATCCGTTTATTCTCGTATCTCTCACATAGGTTTTTCCAGGCTGTTTCGAAGCCTTCATTTGTCAAGGGACATTTCTTTACGATATCCTTTGCCTCACCTTTAGTTTTTTGGTTAAGGTGGAACAACTTTTACCGGGCTTAAGCGACTGTTGTTTTTATAGATCGCCGTGAGCAGGTCACGAAACGTTGGCCAAGATAGGTAGTCGCCCTTGAATACCTCAGTATCGCAAGCTGACAGGCGGATACTATGTTCGCGCGCGCGCTCTCCCTCAGGTCGAACTTCCCTATCTTTTTCCTGCTTCAATTTGGCTTGAAGTTCAGCCATGTTCGACATGCATCGCAGGAATACGGCATATGCCGCTTTATGCTTGATCTTGACCGCTGCAATTTTCTTTGCGTCGAGCGTGCCAGAGTCAAGCAGCTCCTCGAGGGCGGTCTCTGCTTTTTCCCACTTAGCTTGTAACTCTTTTTGCTGTATTGCAAGAGTGTGTATTGTGTTCAGAGCCGCACTTATGTCGTTAAAGTCGGCCTCGAACTCGATTATTCGATCGGCCAATCTAATATAGGCTTCCATATTTATGGATTACAATTTGTGATCAAATTGAAAATGAGATATAAAACTGAAAAACCTAAGGAATCACCCAAACAACAACGATTAAAATACGATAAAATTGCTATTAAGTAGTTTATTTTTCTGACTTTGCAGATTATTCGTGCCGTAAAACAGAGAGCAGGGGGAGCAACACCAATGTCTCTTGTGTAAATAAAGGGGGCCACTCGCCACTTCAAAGTTAAATTGAATTGTATAATAACTGCGCGCGCGGATATGAACTAACTAAAAGTGTAAAAACTTGTGATAAATCTTGTGCAAAAACGAAGAAACTGTGTAACAAAAAATTTATTAGAAAAAACCAGTGAAAACTAATGTAATGCAAAAAGGAAAAGTGCCGCAATAGAGTGGCTTGAAAGTTTATATGAAAGTGAGGTTATGTGCACCTCTTCCTTGTGCTGTGCCCGGAGAGCCTTACCGCTGGTGACGGGACAGACCAGATAATCACAAGGAATTATAAAAAACAAAGTTAATTTTTGCGTTTGCAGTACTTTCTTTTCGACACAAAATTTTTACACTTTTCGCGTTTAATCACAAGTCACTACGCGTGTGGCACTGAGAATATAGATTATTTGTTTCGACACGGTTTTATTTGTTTTTATTATAACCAAAAAAATTCAGGCAAGAAATATTGCACTCACTTTGGACTTTATTTTGTGGCGATTTGTGTTCCGGTATGGCAAGTAGCTTGTGGTGTTGCAGTGGCTTCAACTGGCTTTAGCTTTCTCGGTGGTTTTGCTCGCTGTGTATAAGTATAATATACTTACTTACTTACTTACTTAATTGGCGCTTAACCGTCTAAACGGTTATGGCCGTCCAACAAGGCGCGCCAGTCGCTCCTTCGCTCCGCCAACCGGCGCCAATTGGTCACACCAAGGGAGTTTAAATCGTTTTCCACCTGGTCCTTCCAACGGAGTGGGGGCCGCCCTCTACCTCTGCTTCCATAGGCGGGTTCCGATAGAAACACTTTCTTGGCCGGAGCATTATCTTTCATTCGCATAACATGGCCTAGCCAGCGCAGCCGCTGCGTTTTAATTCGCTGGACTATGTTGATGTCTGCGTATAGCTCGTACATCTCATCATTAAATCTTCTTCGGTACTCGCCATCGTCAACGCGTAGAGGTCCATAAATCTTTCGAAGAACTTTTCTCTCGAACACTCCCAAAGCCGCTTCATCTGCTGTTGTCATGGTACATGCTTCTGCCCCATATAGCAGGACGGGTACGATAAGTGACTTGTAGAGTATGATTTTCGTTCGCCGAGAGAGGACTTTACTTTTCAATTGCCTACCTAGTCCAAAGTAGCATTTATTGGCAAGATTAATTCCTCGCTGGATTTCAGTGCTGATGTTGTTGCTAGTGTTGATGCTGGTTCCCAAATAAACGAAGTCTTTTACTATTTCGAAATTATGGCTGCCAACAGTAGCGTGGTTGCCAAGGCGCATATGCGCTGACTCTTTGCTCGATGACAACAGGTACTTCGTTTTGTCCTCATTCACCATCAAACCCATCTTTACCGCTTCTTTTTCCAGCTTGGAGTAAGCAGAACTAACAGCGCGGGTGTTTAGGCCGATGATATCAATGTCATCAGCATATGTCAGTAATTGCACGCTTTTATAGTATATTGTTCCAGTGCGGTTAAGTTCTGCAGCTAGTATAATTTTCTCCAGCATCAAATTAAAGAAATCGCACGATAGGGGGTCACCCTGTCTGAAACCTTGTTTAGTTTCGAATGGCTCGGAGAGGTCCTTCCCAATTCTGACTGAGCTGATGGTGTTGCTCAACGTCATTTTGCACAGCCGTATAAGTTTTGCGGGGAAACCAAATTCAGACATAGCGGCATATAAGCAGCTCCTTTTCGTGCTGTCGAAGGCGGCTTTAAAGTCGACGAAGAGGTGATATGTGCCGATTCTCTTTTCAAGGGTTTTTTCCAAGATTTGGCGCATTGTGAAAATCTGGTCGATGGTAGATTTACCAGGTCTGAATCCGCACTGATAAGGTCCAATCAGCCGGTTCACGGTGGGCTTTAATCTTTCGAACAATACACTTGAAAGGACCTTATATGCGATATTAAGAAGGCTGATTCCACGATAGTTGGTGCATTTTGCAGTATCCCCCTTCTTGTGGACTGGGCAAAGAACACTTAGATTCCAACCGTCGGGCATGCTTTCGTCCGCCCATATTTTGCTAAGAAGCTGCTGCATGCGCCTTACCAACTCCTCGCCGCCGAACTTGAATAGCTCCGCAGGCAATCCATCAGCGCCCACGGCCTTGTTGTTTTTCAATCTGGTTATTGCTATTCTAACTTCGTCATAATCGGGCGGGGGACATATATTCCATCATCATCGATTGCGGGATCGGGTTCTTCATCTCTGCACGGTGAATTGCTGCCTCCATTTAGGAGAGCAGAGAAGTGTTCCCTCCATAATCTAAGCACTCTCTGGACATCAGTTACAAGGTCGCCGTTTTCATTCCTACAGGAGTTTGCCCCGGTCTTAAAACCTTCTGTCTGTCGCCGTATTTTTTGGTAGAATTTTCGGGCGTTATTCCTGGTGGCTAGCAGCTCAAGCTCCTCGCACTCACGCCTTTCTGCTTCTGCTTTTTTCTTCCTGAAAAGGCGTCTCGCTTCCCTTTTCAACTCACGATAGCGTTCACACACTCCTCTTGTCGCGCTCGCTTTTAACGTAGCCCTGTAGGCAGCGTCTTTTCTTTCGGTTGCAACGCGGCATTCTTCATCATACCAGTTGTTTCTTCGTGGCCGCCGGTAACCAATTTTTTCCTCGGCGGCAGTATGAAGTGCTTTGGAGATATGCTCCCACTGCTCCTGTATTCCTTCAGGATGAGTTGTGCCCTCAGAGAGCAGGTGTGAGAGTTGAGTTGCGAAATCATTGGCAGTCTGTTGTGATTGAAGCTTTTCGACGTCTAGCTTTCCTTGTGTTTTTTGTTCCTTGTTTTTAGCCGCGTTGAAGCGGGTGCGTATTTTGGCTACAACGAGATAATGGTCCGAATCGATGTTAGGTCCTCGGATCGTTCGCACATCTAAAACACTGGAGGCATGCCGTCCGTCTATCACAACGTGATCTATCTGATTGCGAGTATTTCGGTCAGGAGACAGCCATGTAGCTTGATGTATCTTTTTATGCATGAACCTCGTGCTTGATATGACCATGTTTCGAGCACCGGCAAAGTCAATCAGCCTCAGTCCGTTAGGAGAAGTTTCATTGTGTAGGCTGAACTTTCCGACTGTAGGGCCAAAAACACCTTCTTTGCCCACCCTGGCGTTAAAGTCGCCAAGCACGACTTTTATATCATGACGGGGGCAGTGCTCGTATGTGCGTTCTAATTGTTCATAAAAAGTGTCTTTTACCTCATCGTCTTTCTCCTCTGTCGGCGCATGGGCGCAGATGAATGATATATTAAAAAATTTTGCTTTTATTCGAATAGCGGCGAGACGCTCGTCCACAGGCGTGAACGCCAGCACTTGGCGACAAAGTCTCTCTCCCACCACGAATCCGACGCCGAAACTGCGCTTATTCGCATGGCCACTCCAATATATGTCACAATTTTTGATCTTCTTTCTTCCTTGCTTCGTCCAACGCATTTCTTGGATGGCGGTGATGTCAGATTTTGCTTTGTCGAGGACATCAACCAGCCGGGCATCTGCACCAATCCCATTCAGGGAGCGGACGTTCCAGGTGCATGCCCTCAATTCATTGTCCTTCAAACGTTTGCCATGGTCGTCATCAATAGAGAGTGTATTTATCCGAGGCTTGTTGTTATATTTCATTGGAGTATGGTTTTACGTGGCGAGTCCCAAGCCCAGCGCACAACCCGCTCAGCGGGGGTGAAAATATTACTTGGCACGTTTATATAGCGAGCCGCTTGCTCCAAGACAGACGCCCGCTTACAGCCGCACCTAGAGGTGTACAGACGCTGCCGATGAAATCTCCCCCGGCTAGCCCTTAAACCGATTATGTCAGAGTGGCCTAGCCAGGTTGTCGCCTTCTCACATTAGCTCACCGCTAAACGGGTGTTTAGCGGCTACCCAGAGGATACTTGGCCGCAAGCGACCGGCAGTAGTGAGCTGCTTGAACCGCATGCAAAAGAATCGCTCTGGCCATTCCCAGGTGAATGGCGGTCAGAAGCTTTCCCCACTTTCGTGGACTTCTACACACGGCCCACCCTACCATATACCTTCCACTTTTTGGTGGCCCAACTGAAGAGTGTGACAAAATTCTCCGGAAAACTTGTTATGACTATTCCAAGATGTTTTTAGTCAGTTATAGTGTATCACCACGCGTGTATATTATGTTTTTATATGGATGTGGGCTGTATATAGGCGCTGTGTTTCAAATTCCTGGTGAGATAGGACCAAATGTTCGGCCGGGGTGCGTATGCTCCTGAGTCGGTGGGGGCACTGGGGCGATCTCAGTGGGAACGGGTGTATTTGAAAATAAATAAGAGAAGACGAGATTTTTCGTTATAATGGACGTGATTTATTGGTTGAATATAAAAAATAACCTGGTTACAATATTACCTGAATATATTGACAGGAAAGCGGCGTAGATCGTTGGCGGCAGATGTGAGCTGGTTGACGGCTAAAATCCAAGAGGCCGGTTGTATAGAAAGCTACAACCGTTGACCCGCAAAATCCTCCGTTTTGGAGGACATGCATATGCATGAGTGCTGACAAAAAGCACACATACACGTGCATGTACATGCATGCACATGCATGTGGCGGTGATGGTGTGGGTGGTTATAAATTAAGTCGAGTATCGAGTATCGATTTGCAGAGTTGCATTGGGGGGATCGCAATCAGATGCGGAAAAGTTAGCCATCCTGCCTAAACACTAATAGCACACCTGTGCTGGGATTGATATGACAAGATGTCACATTTTTGTTCCCGCTTGAACCTGGTTTTTCGAATTCCTGTCTCGCTAGTGCCTGTCTAGAAGAAGAAGCCCTATTACAGTAAAAGTTTTGGGGCGTGTTGTAGGTGGTGATTTTCTGTAGTGTATCCGCATACAGGAGCGTATGATGACGAGAGTAGCACGTATTGCAGTTGTAGGAACTGGTTCATCTGGTCACTGTGTGTCCTGGGGATAGACAATTCAGGCAACCATTTATGGATTTTATGAATTTAATCCTTTCTAGTGGGGTTGATTCGCAAAAGCGTGAACCGTTTCGTAATCTGTGCTCTACTGACTTGCACATCTTACAATATGACTTTGACGTCGGTCTGGATACATTTGCTTGAAAGGAGATGCTGTTACCAGCCAAGTAGCTCTTGGTTTTTGCACTTTCGAAGTAGCATGCCATGTAAAACCAGACACTGTTTAAAGTGTCTGAAAACGATTAGACAGGAATTTGTCCATATCCTCCCACTTGGATGTGTCTATTTTATGGTCTATACTTTGCTCCCATAGAGCCAACGTGCTCTCTGGTAACTTGGTGGAGCAGAGATAAGTCAGGATTACATCCCAATTGGAAGTGTCAATTTTGTGACAGTTGAGGGACGAAATGCAATTATTGATATCATTTTGTAGCTTTTTTATTTAACTGCTGCACTCGCTTTTAACCTTTTTTTAAATTGAATAAAACTTGTAGCGGTGCACTGACAAAGATATGTTTGTTCTCGTATCTTTCAGACAAGTTTTTCTAGGCCATCTCAAAACCCTCATTTGTGAGAGGGCTTTTCTTAAAGATATCTTTTGCCTCGCCTAGTGTTTTGTTGTGAAGATGGAATAACTTTTCCACCCCTTTCAGGCTTGAATTATTTATGTAAATTGCCGTGAACAGGTCAAAAAATGTTGGCACTGACAAATAATCCCATTTGAAGACTTCCGTATCGCAAGCAGGGAGGCGAATCTTATGCCCATGAGGTTCTTGCTCAGTATAGACGTTATTTTCCTCTTTCTTGTGTTTTTCTACCTCAGCAGAGATATATGCTAAGCATCGCATGTAGGTTGCGTATGCTGCTTTTTGCTTCTTTCTGATCGCCACAGCGTCATCGCTTGACACCTCATCAGATCCCATTAGCGAATCAAACACAGACTTTACCTTCTTCCACAAGGACCGCAACTCTTCCCGCTGTATCGCAAGGGTATGTATGATATGGTCGGGAATAAGGCTGTACTCTGTATCAAACTCTGCGCACGCTTTTATTTAATTGTCTGATCAACGCCCTAGATTGATAAGGAGTGTGATGATTAGTACCTAGGACCTACCTAATTATTTTCTAGCTTTTCGTATTATTATTATTTCATGTAAGTATTGTTTTCAATAAAACCGTTTAACTTAAACATTTTTTTTTAATTATTTTATTCTCAAGTTTTTAGTCTTTATTTAATTGCCTATTATTTCTCATTCTATTTAGTTCATTTAGTGACTCATTATTACAAGGACTCTTTCCTGACAATTTTTTACAACCTAAGTCCTCAATACATAATCCTTGCAAAGATTTTACTCGACTCTGCGCCACGTATGCTTGTCCCTCCTCCAACTCCAAAATATTTTGATGTCACTTCCACTGGACTGTATGCAATATTTGGTCCAAATATGAGCCAAATCGGGCATCATAGGTCGCTTTCTATTCATGTATGTATTATGTGTTCCAAATATGGACCAAATCAAATCGGACCCCAAATACGATTTTTGTGAATATCTCGATCCTTGCGCCACCTAGCGGCGATTTTTTTGATAGGTCGCTTTCTATTCTTGTATGTATTATGTGTTCCAAGCATGAGCCAAGTCGGACCACAAATACGATTTTTGTGAATATCTCGATCATTGCGCCACCTAGTTTCGATTTTTTTTCATAAGTCGCTTTTTATTCTTGCATGTATTATGTGTTCCAAATATTAGCCAAATTGGACCACAAATACGATTTTTGTGAATATCTCGATCCATGCACCACCTAGCGGCGATTTTTTTCAAAGCCAAATCGGACCACAAATGCGAACTTTGCGAATATCTCGATCCTCGCGCCACCTAGCGACGATTTTTTTCTTATTATTGCATTGTCATCGGGTTCTGAACTATATTCCAAGTTTCAAGCTTGTAGCTTATCGGGAAGTTACTTAAATTTCAATTACAAGATTCGTTCACAACGGCCGTGCGGCCTGCCTGTCAACTCAAGCTAAATAAAACCGTTCAAAAAGATTCAGTATCTACAAGAGCTTGTATTTTGATGCCATATTTGGCCGGTTTACTTGGTGTATAAACACGAAATGCGCATCGACCCCTAAACGCTAGAAGCATATCATCTATAGTCATGTATTCATTAAGAACATAGGCTTTTTGACAACAATCAACAAAGAGTTCAAACAACTTTCTGATATGAGCCATATTGTCAGTTTTCTTTCGCTCTTCCCTGGTAGATTTATCGTCGAATCGAATTCAGTTTTGCAAAAAGTAAAGTCGTTGCATAGACATGGTTGTTCGGAATATGTCTACACCAGTGCCATCTGTACGCCTCAGATCGTTTATAGACTGACGGCTTGATTTGTTGAGACCAGCAATATACAGTAAACCAATAAACGCATCTAGTTGCGGTATAGTTGTTTCTTTCATATAATATAATTTATTAGGATCTTTGGACTTTATTCGACGACTAATTATTTCTTGGTTTGTATATGTCAGTATTATGCTCTTTATTCCTTCTGTTATAAAAATGTTCCAGCATTCAGTTTCCGTTTTAGCCTCTTTTGCTATGCCCATTACTCCCGGACGCTCGTGAATTATATTTTCTTTTCTAGTTCGCAAATTTGCTCGAGGAGCAGCCTTGAACCACTTTTGGCCATCTTTGAAAGTAAAATGAAACTTGATATGACGAAAGACGACGAGCTGCTAAAATTGAAAACGGAATATTGTCATCAGATTCATCCCATTCGCCCTCACTTCCCCCGCTGGTATTGGCATGATCACTTACTTCCTGTTCTGTACCCGATTGCAGATTATGTTCACTGCAGTGATCAGATTCATATTCAGAACACGATTCCGCTGAAGATTCATGAAACACTCCTTCCAACATAGATTCAAGTCGTCTCCGTCCTTGTTCGTAACTCATTTCTCACTTTAACTAAAAAAGAAACATCAAATAAGACAAATAAATAAAAATTAAAATAATATAATTTAACACAAGATTACAAACACCAACTATGTGGCTGTGTATTACATACCCGAAAGCACTTTACACGCGTCTATCTTGAGTGCCGGTTAGCGCGTCACTGCAATCACGCCATTATCCCTTCCCGCACCCCCTAGCTTCAGCTACTTGGAGCTACGCCAAATTAAAAAAAACAACCGGTAAAAAGCAATGTACTAGGTATGTCATACCCTGCCACATTCTCGCCGGGTTAATGCCCGCGCGGAGAAGTCGGTACAATTATGGTGAATGTGTACGATAGCAGCTCCTAATAGCACACCTGTGCTGGAATTTACATGACAAGATGTCACATTTTTGTTCCCGCTTGAACCTTTCGAATTCGCTTGAACCTTTTTCGAATTCCTGTCTCTCTAGTGCCTGTCTAAAAGTAGAAGGCCTATTATCGTAGGAGTTTTTGGGCGTGTTGTAGGTGGTTTTTTCTGTATCCGCACGCAGGAGCGTATGATGACGAGAGTAGCACGTATTGCAGTTGTAGGAACTGGTTCATCTGGTCACTGTGTGTCCTGGGGATAGACATTTCAGGCAACCATTTATGGATTTTATGAATTTAATCCTTTCTAGTGGGGTTGATTCGCAAAAGCGTGAACAGTTTCGTAATCTGTGCTCTACTGACTTGTACATCTTACAATATGACTTTGACGTCGGTCTGGATACATTTGCTTGAAAGGAGATGCTGTTACCAGCCAAGTAGCTCTTGGTTTTTGCCCTTTCGAAGTAGCATGCCATGTAAAACCAGACACTGTTTAAAGTGTCTGAAAACGATTAGACAGGAATTTGTCCATATCCTCCCACTTGGATGTGTCTATTTTATGGTCTATACTTTGCTCCCATAGAGCCAACGTGCTCTCTGGTAACTTGGTGGAGCAGAGATAAGTCAGGATTACATCCCAATTGGAAGTGTCAATTTTGTGACAGTTGAGGGACGAAATGCAATTATTGATATCATTTTGTAGCTTTTTTATTTAACTGCTGCACTCGCTTTCTACCTTTTTTAAATTGAATAAAACTTGTAGCGATGCATTGACAAAGATACGTTTGTTCTCGTATCTTCCAGACAAGTTTTTCTAGGCCATCTCGAAACCCTCATTTGTGAGAGGGCATTTCTTAACGATATCTATTGCTTCGCCTTGTGTTTTGTTGTTGAGATTGAAGAACTTTTCCACCCCTTTCAGGATTGAATTATTTATGTAAATTCACCTGTTCACGGTCAAAAAATGTTGGCACTGACAAATAATCCCATTTGAAGACTTCCGTATCGCAAGCAGGATGGCAAATCTTATGCCCATGAGGTTCTTGCTCAGTATTGACGTTATTTTCCTCTTTATTGTGTTTTTCTGCCTCAGCAGATATAGATGCTAAGCATCGCATGTAGGTTGCGTATGCTGCTTTTTGCTTCTTTCTGATCGCCATAACGTCATCGCCTGACACCTCATCAGATCCCATTAGCGAATCAAACGCAGACTTTACCGCTGTATCGCAAGGGTGTGTATGATATGGTCCGGAATAAGGCTGTACTCTGTATCAAACTCCGCGATTAATTCTACTAACCGGATATAGGTTTCCATGGTTTTGTTTAAATTTATTAACGAGACAATTGCCGATTAGAAATAAAACGAATCTTCTGAATTAAGATACCTGGCACAGTAGTGAATAAAAAACTCTTCAATTTCGACGTCTTCCATTTATTATTTTACTAGCCTTTACCCGTGGCCCTGTCCGCAAAGAGAAAATAAAATATATGTGCTATTCACGTTAGCCTCCTTATTAAGTTATCTGCTTAAAAATTATTTTTGTCTAATATATTTTATTTTTGTAATATAGTAATAAAAAGTACTAAATGAGTTAATAACTTGTTAGGCACGCTTACGTACAACACAGTTCTTTCGAATTAAAAAAAATACATTTTGCTTTAAGTTAAATTGATTGATGTGACAGGGGTGAAGAAATTACTATTCATAGAACAAAGGTGTGAAACTACAATTAACTGAAAACAAAGATATTTGTTTAGATGAAAATAGTGCTTTCGGGTATTTAGTTGGTTAAAATATTACAAAAAGAGTAATTATAATTATAAGAGTTCGTTACAGGATTCATTTAAAAAAACTGAAAAAGAGAATGAAAAAGCTGTGTTAGATATTAATGATAATACATACCGAATCTTAATTACGAATAATTTGCAGCAAATCCATGGCAATAAAACTCATAATTTAAAAAGGCATGTGTGCTGAACTACCGCTTACGGAGGGTCCTTAAATGATCCAGGAAGGGTCCCAAAATGATACCAAAATAGTCCCGGAAAAGTCCCGAGATAATCCCGACGGGATCCCGGACAAATCCCGAAAACCATCCAGAATTGATCCCCATCCAGAATTGAATCCCTAACGGGATTACAAATAAGGTGAAGCTAATTATAAAGGCATGTAAATAAGGCAGCAGCCGCGTTGAAGCGAATGAAAAGTTACAAACAAAAAAGCAAATAAAATGCTAATAAAAACAACGATGGAGGGAGGATGGCGGGGGGAGACGGAGAGCACCACCGATTGTTTTTCAGAAATTGTTTAGATATCGATCTGTATGAGCCAGCTACCAAAAATTATTGACTTAGGCGAAAATTTATATTGAGTTATAACAATTTATAGATTTTGCACCAGAGGTGGAGAGGGGGGGGCGTCCCGAAATGACCCCGACGGGATCTCGGACGGATCCCGAAAGTCATCTAGAAATGATGCCGGAACGTACCCCAAATTATCCCGAAATAGTCCCAGAATGACCCCGACGTGGTCCCGGACGGATATCGAAAGTGATCCAGAAATGATACCGGAAGTATCCCCCAATAATCATGGAATAGTGACTAAAAAGTTCCGAAATAACTCCGACGGGATCCCGAAAACTATCTAGAAGTGATCCCGTAAAAGCCCAGAAATGGCCCTGCCATAGTCCAGAAAAAGTCCCGAAATTACGCGGACGGGAGGCCGAAAGGATCTCGAAAACTACCCCGAAATGATCCCGGAAGAGTCCCAACATGATACCGAAGTAGACCCGAAATGGTGCCGGAATAGTCCCGAAAAAGTCCCAAAATAACACCGGCGGAATCCCGGACAGATCCGGAAAACTATACAGAAATGATCGCGGAAGAGTCCCAAAATGATCCCAAAATAGTCCCGAAAAGTCCCGAAATAACCCCGACAGGATCCCTTATGTATCCTGAAACCCGTCAAGAAATTATGCCGGAGAGGTCCCAAAATGATGACGAAATAATCACGCAAGGATCCTGGAATAGTCCCGAAAAAGTTCCAAAATATCCCCGACGGGTTCCCAGACGGATCCCGGAAACTATAAAGAAATGATCCCGGAACAGTCCCAAAATGTCCCGAAATTACCCCGACAAGATTTCTTATGTATCCTGAAACCCGTCAAGAAATTATGCCGGAGAGGTCCCAAAATGATGACGAAATAATCCCGGAAGGATCCCGGAATAGTCCCAAAATATCCCCGACGGGATCCCGGACTGATCCCGGAAACTATACAGAAATGATCCCGGGACAGTCCCAAAATGATCTCGCAATAGTCCCGAAAATGTCCCGAAATTACCCCGACAAGAACCCGGACGGATCTCGAAAACCCCCCAGAATTGATCTCTGAAGGTTACTCAAATGATCCCGAAATGGTCCAGAAAAATTCCCGAAATTAACCCGAAGGGATGCCGGTCGGATCCCGAAGCCTATCCAGAAATGATGTCGGAAGGGTCCCCAAATGATCCCGAAATAGTTCCGAAATGATCCCGGAAGGATCCCCAAATGATCCCGGAATAGTCCCTAGGAAGTAGCAAAATAACCCTGATGGGATAAAGGGCAGAAACCGAAAACTATACAGAAAAGTTCCGAAATTACACCAACGGGATACCGCACAGATCCCGAAAACCATGCAGAAATGGTCCCGGAAGGGTATCGATACGACCTTGACGGGATTACAAATAAGGTGAAACTAATTATAAAAGCATGTAAATAAGGCAGCAGGCGCGTTGAAGCGAATGAAAAGTTACAAACAAAAAAGCTAATAAAAGCGAAGGAGGGAGGATGGCGGGAGGAGACAGAGAGCACCACCGATCGTTTTTCCAAAATTATTTAGATCTCGATCTGTATGAGCCAGATACCAAAAATTATTGACTTAGGCAAAAATTTATATTGAGTTATAACGATTTATAGATTTTGTACCAGAGGTGGAGAGGGGGGGCGTTCCGAAATGACCCCGACGGGATCCCGGACGGATCCGAAAACTATCCATAAGTGATACTGGAAGCGTGCCCAAATGATCCCGTATTAGTCGAGAAAAAGTCCCAAAATGACCCCGACAGGATCCCGGACGGATATGAAAACTATCCATAAATGATACTGAAAGCGTGCCCAAATGATCCCGTATCAGTCGAGAAAAAGTCCCAAAATGACCCCGACGGGATAACGGACGGATCCCGAAAACCATCTAGAAATGATGCCGGAAGGTACCCCAAATGATCCCAAAATAGTCCCGGAATGACCCCGGCGGGATCCCGAAAACTATCCAGAAATGATGCCGGAAAGGGCCTAAAATGATCCCCTAATGGTCCCGAAATGAGCCTGACGGGATCCCTGACGGATCCCGAAAACCATTTTGAAATGATGCCGAAAGGGTCCCAAATGATCCCGTATCAGTCGAGAAAAAGTCCCGAAATGAGTCCGACGGGATCCCGGATGGATCACGAAAATCATCTTGAAATGATGCCGAAAGGTTCCCCAAATGATGCCGTATTAGTAGAAAAAAAGTCACGAAATGACCCCGACGGGATCCCAGACGGATCCGAAAACTATCCATAAATGATGCCGAAAGCGTGCCCAAATGATCCCGTATCAGTCGAGAAAAAAGTACCGAAATGACCCCAACGGGATCCCGGACGGATCACGAAAATATTCTTGAAGTAGAGTATCCAGACACTACGTTTCTTTTTATTTACCCCTTTGTCGACGAAACTTTGCTAAAAATAATCCTCTTCTTATCTGGTGCACGCACTACAATGACTTGTATAGCTGTATCAGTCTTGAATGTACTTTTGCCACTATACGTAATGCAACACTTGCCTATCTAATTTAAGAGATACAAACTAATTTAATTTGCCTGTATTTATTTCTTCCGTAAAAAACAGTCACTATCTCGTATAAGGATGGAGGAACATTTATCAAAATGTATCATTAAGAAGGAACAAGACAGTACTGTGTTGATTGGAATCTGGTGCATTCCAACAACGTTAAAAACATGCTTTTTCATGAGTCACTGGCCGGAATCGTATGCATTCCGGCAGTATAATTTTATGGGTCAGGCATCGAGCTGATTGGAATCCGGTGCATTCCGACAACACAGGTCATGTTATTTTTGGCGTATCCTCATTGGCGTATCCTCATTACACTACTCTTAGCAATGCCGGATTCCCATGACATGCTGATTGGAATCTTGTTGCATTCCAACAGCAAGATTGGAATCCACTGCATTCCGAAACCATGCTGAGCGGAATCTGATGCATTCCGCCTGTATAAGATCTCGGTATAAGATCTTATTTCTGCTCATATTTCTTATTATTATTATATTCTGAAATTAAAGTGTAATGTTCAATAATATATCTTTGTTTGTAATATAAAATTATTGAAATCTCGATATATCTTAAATTTTAACTTTTGAGTTGTATATTTATATATCTTTTATACTACGCAGTCGACCATAGTTTGTCGTCGACTTTAAATAATAAATAAATAAATAAATACAAAATGATACCGAAATGGTCCCCAAATGACCCCATATTAGTAGAAAAAAGTCCCGAAATGACCCCGACGGGATCCCGTACGGATCCGAAAACTATCCATAAATGATGTCGAAAGCGTGCCCAAATGATCCCGTGTCAGTCGAGAAAACGTCCCAAAATGACCCCGACGGGATCCCGGACGGATCCCGAAAACCATCTAGAAATGATGCCGGAAGGTACCCCAAATGATCCCGAAAAAGTCCCGAGATGACCCCGACGGGATCCCGAAAAGTATCCGGAAATGATGCCGTAAGGGTCCCCAAATGATCCCGGAATTGTACCGAAAAGGTCCCAGAATAACCTCGACGGGATCCCGGACGGTTCCCCAAAACCATCTAGAAATGATGCCGGAAGGTACCCCAAATGATCCCGACGGGATCCCGGAAGGATCCCGAAAACCATCCAGAAATGATGCCGTAAGGGTCCCCAAATGATTCCGGAATTGTCCCGAAAAGTTTCCAGAATAACCCCGACGGAATTCCGGACGGATTCCCAAAACCATCTAGAAATTATGCCGGAAGGTACCCCAAATGATCCCGCAAAAGTCCCGAAATTACCTTGACGCGATTCCGGATGAATACCGAAAACCATCCAGAAATTATGCCGGAAGATATCCCAAATGATCCTGGGGCTGTTGCTAGCGATACAAGTGTATCTGAGAACAATAGTACTTCATTGACTGGCTCGATAACCAACGCTAGGTCAAGCAATGCGTTTTCTATCAACTGTCCTATAACGGTCGCACCTTCCCAGCTCTCTGGTGCGCTATCCGCTACTCCTTTGCAGGTGACTGCCGTGCCGCCTCGTAGGGCTGTATTTGTGTCCCGATTACACTCCTCGCTTACCGAAAATGATATTGCTCATTACGTTTGCTCTAAACTTGGTGTTGCACCCACTAGTAACATCAATGTGTATAAATTTAACTTTAAATATGAGAGAGATATCTCGTCATTTAAAATATCTCTTTTAGATGAATATATCGATAAGGTACTTGATTCCTCTTTTTGGCCTAAGCATACTGTGGACTTGTTCACAAGAAAGGCGAGGGCCTGTTTTATTACAGCCAAAAAACGGCATGACGAACACAGTAATAACAACACAAAGGTAATTTCTGATCTGTCCCGTCTTCTCATTAATTACCAAAATGTTCGTGGTTTACGATCAAAACCTGTTCCTTCCTTCCTTCCTTAATTGGCGCTTAACCGTCTAAACGGTTATGGCCGTTGAACAAGGCGCGCCAGTCGCTCCTTCGCTCCGTCAACCGGCGCCAATTGGTCACACAAAGGGAGTTTAAATCGTTTTCCACCTGGTCCTTCCAACGGAGTGGGGGCCGCCCTCTACCTCTTGTTCCATAGGCGGGTTCCGATAGAAACAATTTCTTGGCCGGAGTATCATATTTCATTCGCATAACATGGCCTAGCCAGCGCAGCCGCTGCGTTTTAATTCGCTGGACTATGTTGATGTCTGATTATAGCTCGTACAGCTCATCATTAATTCTTCTTCGGTACTCGCCGTCGCCAACGCGTAGAGGTCCATAAATCTTTCGAAGAACTTTTCTCTCGAACACTCCCAAAGCCGCTTCATCTGCTGTTGTCATGGTCCATGCTTCTGCTCCATTCTTCCTTAATTCTTTCAACTTTTCTGCACAAGCCTGATAATTAAAATTCTGAGGTTTTTTCAAATAAATATGTTGTTTATCGGTCTGATCGCATCTCTAGAGCGGGAGGTGTCCTTATTGCTGTTGAATCTAACCTATCATCTGAGTTGATTTCGCTGGACAATATCTCTCATATCGAATTCATAGCAGTTAGGCTTTCATTCGGTAGCTATAGCGTAATTGTTTGCTGTTCGTATATACCACCTCGTTCGGATATGTTTATGCTAGTCATAGCTCGGCCATCTGCGATTTGCATTCGCAGTTGGGAGATAACGATCGACTTTTTGTAGTTGGTGACTTTAACTTGCCAACAGTTAGTTGGGTTAATATAAGTGATCCAAACTCTTTAACTCCCACTGCTCAACATAAGTTTCTCAATGCTTGTTAGACTCATCTCTTTTACAGATTAACAATGTTCCAAAAAGTGGAAATAAAATGCTGGGTTTAGTAATTGTGGATAGCTCGGTGGGTACTGCCCTTATGCAAATTCCCCCTTTATCCCTTCCAGAAGACCCTCTTCACCCTAAGCTAGAGACATCACTTGATATCAGCCTACCCCGTAGGATTCAAGTACAGTCTCGTCCCCGATCTAGATGCTTCTACAAAGCGAATTTTATTATGCTCAATGATCTGTTGGCTTCCCATGATTTGGTCGGATCTCTATGCTTGCACTGATGTCGATTCTGCAATCTCTATATTTTACAGTACGCTTGATGGCTTCTTTGATACCTGCATTCCTACTCGATATACCCTATGTTCGAATAAGCCCTCTTGGTTTTCAAGGCAACTTATCAGACTTAATAACATTAAATCTAGGCTTTACAAGAGATTCAAGAAATCTGGAGCATATGCAGACCTCTCTAAATATGTAATAGCTCCTTCTAAATTTCACCGTCTTAATCAGCGTTGTTATAAAAATTACTTGAGTTGTTGTAAAGCCCAATTTTTTAAAAATCCAAAAAAGTTTTACAGTTTCGTAAATTCAGAGCGGAAAACTTTTGGGTATCCTTCCTCATTAACCTTTGGATGTAAAAAAGCTTGCACTGATGACGACGTTGCTGAACTATTTTCTGAGTTCTTTAAGTCCACGTATTCATCCAGTGGTTTTCATTCCAGTCAATATCCCTATCGCTTAGATAGCTCGAATTCGATTAGGAATCCTGCTATTGATGGTAATATTGTTCTTCAGAGGCTTCAATCTTTGAAGCCCACCTTTTCTCCGGGACCGGACGGTGTTCCTGGTTGCGTGCTTAGGCACTGCGCCGAAAATATGTATGAGCCTATTTTAAAATTTCTTGAGCTATCTCTGGGATCTGCGTCATTCCCGGCAACTTGGAAACAGTCTTTTATTATACCCCTGCATAAAAAAGGTAGTAGGTCAAAAGTTGAAAACTACAGGGGTATTGCTAAACTTTCAGTCATTCCTAAAGTCTTTGAACAGATTGTTACCAGTCAACTCCAATATCAGTGTTCTAGTATTTTTTCTCCATGCCAACACGGTTTCATTCGTCAAAGGTCAACGACTAAAAATTTGCTTGTATTCACGTCTATAGTTATGGAAGGATTTTTAGCGAACAAGCAAGCGGATGACATTTAGACGGACTTCAGCAAAGCATTTGATGACTTACTTATTCATAAGCTTGATTTACTGGGCTTTCCGTTTCACCTATTAATGTGGCTGAAAAGCTGTCTTTCTATCCGGACCCAAAAAGTCCTGTTCAAGTGCAATCTCTCGGAATCGTTCAGAGTTTCCCCCGGTGCACCCCAGGTAAGTCATCTAGGTCCTTTGCTCTTTGCCCTTTTCATTAATGACTTGCCACAGACAATAATATATTCCCATACTATAATGTATGCGGATGATGTAAAACTTTGCTACACTTACTGTCCTACCGATTTGAGTTCATTGGATCTTCTTCAGGCCGACTTGGACTCGTTCCAATGTTGGTGCACAACAAATTTACTAGCTCTAAATAGCTCTAAATGTAAGCATATGACATTCCACCGAGTGAAGCCAGCATTGAAACCTTATGTAATATATGGTACGCCTTTGGAGCGTATATCTATTGCAAAAGATCTAGGTGTCCTTTCTGATCCGAAATTGAATTTTAACATGCATATTTCATCAATTGTCAACAAAGCGTTGGGTTTACTTGGATTTGTTAAAAGATGGGCTAAAGAGTTCGATGATCCGTACCTCACTAAGGTTCTTTACACATGGCTGGTTCGTCCAATACTCGAGTATTGCTCACGCGTTGGGTCCCTGTTTCTCAAAAGCATATAAAGCGTCTTGAGTGAGTTCAAAAGCAATTTTTGATATTCGCATTGCGTGGCCTTAATTGGGACTCAAGTCTCCACCTTCCTCCATACAGAAGTATACTTCTTCTTATTAACTTACCCACTCTGGAAAATCGGAGAATATTCCTGGGGGTATTGCCCATCTACAAGCTCATTATTGGAGAAATTGATTCTGCGGACCTTCTTGCGGCCGCTTGTTTTTTGCGGTTCCCCCTAGAGTATCCAGACACTACGTCCCTTTTTATTTACCCCTTTGTCGACGAAACTCTGCTAAAACAAATCCTCTTCTTATCTGGTGCGCGCACTACAATAACTTGTATAACTTTATCAGTCTTGAATGTACTTTTGCCACTATACGTAATGCAATACTTGCCTATCTAATTTAAGAGATACAAGCTAATTTAATTTAGTTTCCCGGCATTTATTTCTTCCATAAAAAAGAGGAACTATTTCGTTTAAGGATGGAGGAACATTTAACAACATGTATCATTAAGAAGGAACACGACAGTACTGTGTTGATTGGAATCTGGTGCCTTCCAACAACGTAAAAAACATGCTCTTTCATGAGTCACTGACCGGAATCGTATGCATTCCGGCAGTATAATCTTATGGGTCAGGCATCGAGCTGATTGGAATCCGGTGCATTCCAACAACACTGGGCATGTTACTTTTTTATGCCTTGTGATGGCGCATCCTCATTACACTACTCTTAGCACTGCCGGATTCCCATGACATGCTGATTGGAATCTTGTTGCATTCCAACAGCAAGATTGGAATCCACTGCATTCCGAAATCATGCTGAGCGGAATCTGATGCATTCCGCCAGTATAAGATCTCGGTATAAAATCTTATTTCTGCTCATATTTCTTATTATTATTATATTCTGAAATTAAACTGTAATATTCATTAATATATCTTTGTTTGTAATATAACATTGTTGAAATCTCGATATATCTAAAATTTTATCTTTTGAGTTGTATATTTATATATCTTTTATATTATGCAGACGACCGTAATTTGTCCTCAACTTTAAATAATAAATAAATAAATAAAAATAAATAAAAATAAATAAATAAATAAATAAAATCTTAAATTTTAACTTTTGAGTTGTATATTTATATATCTTTTATATTATGGAGTCGACCATAGTTTGTCTCCAACTTTAAATAATAAATAAATAAATAAATAAAAAATGATGCCGAAAGGTTCCCAAAATGATCCCGTATTAGTAAAAAAAAAGTTCCGAAATGACCCTGATGGGATCCCGGACGGATGCCGAAAGCCATCCTGAAATGATGCCGAAACGGTCCCCAAAGAACCCCATATTAGTAGAACAAAGTCCCGAAATGACCCGGACGGGATCCCGTACGG